>NW_020799143.1:5968691-5990771 GCF_003259725.1 Athene cunicularia | reverse complement strand
GGCCAATCGCGATCCGCGGCTCCGCCGCCGGCAGGAAGTGAAATTCAAAGCCTGAGAGCGCCCTTTGCTGCTGGCCCTGGACTGAGGGAGCCTTCTTCTCAGAAGCTGTAAGTTTTAACTGTTTGTTGTTGAAAGTACTGCAATTTAGCTTCCCAGCCTATCACGAGATGAAATTGGATGGGTCTTCCTCAGCAGACTAGGCTGGCTAACACTGTAAAAATTAAATGGAAACAAATCCTGTAGTAGTAGGGGTGGCCCGATCAGTTTGCGTATTATTATTACCCAGTGAAAACAAATGTTCATCTTGCCAATTCTATGCTTATTTTCCACCAGTGTGTGGTTTTAGGTTGTTGCTTTCATTTAATTAAAAAAAATATTGGTGTAGCATTTCTTATATACATTTAAAAATATATATATATATATAATAGTGGAATCTATTAAAATCTCATTATTAAAAATTATAATATTTTATGTGGTTTCAATGGGAAGATTAGCTTCCATATTCAAGTAAATTAATCTTCACTAATCATGCCATAAGATTTCTCTGACATTTGCTTACATGTGAGATTTCTTGCTGCTACTTGTGTAATTGAATTCATTTTGCTGAAAAAGAAAGAAAATAATTTTCCTTCAAACTGTGCCTCGGTTGATGTCAGACACTTTACTTGTGAAACTCAGGATCAACATCGTTCCTCTTTGCTCTTGGGAGCTTTGGCCTGATAGGTGCAGTGTGCGTACGTGATATACTTCCTTTGTATAGAAAAGCCTGTAAGTGGGTGTGTCCTGGTTTCATCAGGGATAGTAAATGTTCTTCCTAGTAGCTGGTACAGTGCTGTGTTTTGGATTTAGTGTGAGAATAATGTTGAGAACACACTGATGTTTTAGTTGTTGCTATGTAGCGTTTGTCTTAACTCAAGGATTTTTCAGTTTTGCAGCTCTGTCAGCAAGCAGGTGCACAGGAAGATGGGAGAGAGCATGGCCAGGACAGGTGACCCCAACTAGCCAAAGGGATACTCTATACCATAGATCATCATCCTTAGTACAGAAACTGGGGGAAGTTGGCTGGTGGTGGGCTCGCTGTTCAAGCATTGGTCAGCGGGTGGTGAGCAGCTGCATTGTGCATCACTTGTCTTTTCTTGGGTTTTCTCTCTCTCTTTTTTAATAGATTCTCATTACAATTATTATTACTACAGTATTTTATTATTGGTGTTCTTATTTTAGCTGTTAAACCATTCTTAATCCCCAAGTTCTACCTTTTTTTTTTTTTCAATTCTCCTCTCCATCCCATTGGAAGGGGAGAAGAGTGAGCGAGTGGCTGTGTGGTGATTAGCTGCTGGCTGGAGTTAAACCAGGACAAGGGGTCACTGCTCAGAGGCACAAGGCAGCCCTGAAGGACTCTCACACCTCCAGACTGCTGCCCAAGGGAACCTGGAGTGTTTACCTCATAAAGACAAACCACGACAGAGGAATGTGATGTTTATCGTGTGGCTGACAACCTGACTGGAAACATTTTCAGCTTAAGTATGGCTCTGGTACACTTTACTGCTCTTAGAGCTAATATTTGAAATACACAAGTACTTCAACACAGCTTCAAAATACCACTGCAGCTACAGTTTAATACCTTTACAGTCAGCATAAATTGTATATATCAGGCATGTACGCATCTCACAGACACAGCAGGCTACGTTATATTTAGATTCGCCTCCTCTAATTGGGGAAGGAATTTCACTGACTGAGACATTTTTAAAGAAAAGCCTTCCAACATATTCCATTTAACAGCAGAGGTTTTCTTTGTACACTGACTTAATGTGGGAGAGAGGCAAGTCAACACTGGCCTGTTGGCCCTGCTCAGCTGCGGGAGAGAGGCAAGTTGACATTGGCTTGTCAGCTCTGCGCAGCCCCTAAGAAGCAGCAAGGCTTTGATGAGAAACAGGCCTTGGGAGAAAGGTAAGAAACTGCCAGTTTGTGCCAATGTGGCAGGGAAGAACAACGGACAGCTGCAACACTGAACTGTGGAAAAGTCCTGAACTGTGAAAAGTTAACCGCTGTGTGAACAGCATGTGAACAAGAAGGTGGTGATTGGTCTGCACAGCACGTGTTAGAGTGGTTTTAGGCTGATAGGTGAAAAGGTAGATAGCTGTCTGATTGCTGATTTCCTAACTATGAAGTAGGAGCCTTAATGAGAGCATAAGTATGGACTGTTGGAAAAATGAATGGCCTCTGCCCTGCAGAAAGAAAGAACACTCTGACTCATTATTTTGGCTACTACAACTTAAATGACCAAACTTCTAGAATTTGGAAAAGTTTCTGGGAAATTAGCATAGAATCAGTAGTTCTGAGTACATGAGACATCTTCACTGTTGCTTGTATTGTTAAAATAGGTTTTTTAATATGTAAATATCATTTGTATTTATACCATATTTAGTTTTAAAGTGGGCAAGAATCATGGTCAATACATTCTGAAAATCTGTTAGTACTCTGAGGGTTATGTCAGGGATTCAAATATGACTCTTCTATAGAAGAAATGGACAAATATTTTAACTTCATGTTACCTAATCTGAGTATTTATCAGATAATACTGTCTGTTTGTTTCCACTTGGGGAATGTCTGCTGAAGAAGAGTCAGAGTAAATGCTGCAGCCTGTGCTTTCAGGAAGCAGAACAACAACAAAATATGAATACAAAAGTTTTTCTGTAACAGCATGAGTTATAGAGAATATAGTTACAGTCCTGCAATACATAGCAGGGCTGTTGTTCCCATCAGCTACATTCAGTGTTTAACAAGTGAAACTTCACTCAGTATCTTCATGATGTCAGAGCATGAAACAAGCTTGTACATACATGACACCATACCCAGATCCAAAGTCCAATTAAGTTTACAATTCAGTGCTGGGAAAACTCCCTTTCAGGAGATCCTCTTTTTTCCTGTGTTAGAAATACTACTGTATATAATTCAGGTAAATCATCCAAAAAAGTAATTTTCTTGCTTATCTAGTGCTGACTAGAAATCGCTTCTGTGGACAAAACAGCTAGAAAATCTGACTATTTTTCCCTTGAGATGTTTCTGCAGCAGGAGGCGGGAGCACGAGGTTGTCTGCAGCTGTCTAGAAAGACAGCAAAATCTGTGGGCTCCTCACATAAGCAGATGGGATAATAGTAATACTCAGCCCTGATTTTTGGCTTCAGTAACACAAAATGTGCCAGTTAGGTAACTGTAAGAGCTCCCTGGTCCATCTGTTTCTAATTGCAGCTTTGTATAATAATAACTCTTGTATTACTTTTAATAGGTCCTCTCATGCATAACTTGAAGCTTTTCTAAAAATACTGTTAAAATATTAATTTTGTACAGTATCTCACCAGGATTCAAACACAGATATCAATATTGCTTCCACGCAAACGAGATGGAAAAAAAAAACCAAACCCACCCCACAAAAAATTCTATGATTTTTTTTTTAGATTACTGTTTAAGGTACAGTAGAAACTCAGATTTTACTTTCTGCTGACTCTCACACTGAAACTTTTCTTAGAAAACTTTGTGTTCTGTGGGATCTCTTCCTCCAGGAGAAACAAAATTGGATGCATAAACGTATGTGGGATGCAGCTGCGCTGCATGTCCATACCTATGACAGGCTGCAAGATTGGTAAAAGCAGGGGCAGGGGAAGGGAACATAGGCTGGAGAAGCAGCGCAGGAAAGACAGAAGCAAAACTAACCATTGCAAGAACTGCAGTACTCCTCGATATTCGTTATTGAAACCACCACTCTTCCATTTGCCTTGCTTAAGCAGTTCCTAAATGATGCAGGTATGGATGTTTAAAGGAATGCACACATGGGGGTGGGTGGTTGATTTTAGCTGAGATAATGTCCAAGGAATGATGTACCTACACTGCTGAGGTACTGTTACTGATTTAATTTGAGCTGATTTTAGTGATTTTTTGTGATGTAAATAAGAATGATTTAGAGTAATCATACAACCAGTTATGCTGCTACAAAGGCCTTTGTGAAGTCCCAGGCTAAGGCCATGTAGGTTGGTAATAATCATTAACCAGATTTCTATTCCAAGAATAAGACTCATGATGAGGTACCATTGTTATACTGTTTGGTAAGGATGATTTATTGCCCTGTAGATCAGGTGTTCTAAATGTTACATTGTGAAATGGCCTCAAAGCATGTTAAAATCACAAAGTGGGCCAAAGTCCTTGAGTCAGGTGCACTGAAGGGTCTTTCTTTTGAGTCAGTACTCCATGGTGGTGGCAAAAGCAGCCCCTCGACTCATTTCAGGACTCAGGGGTGCATGACTGGAAAGAGGAGGGAATAAGAAAATGAGTTATGGGAATTATCATGTTTATGTATGAGAACTTGATTAATACGTATTACTGTATCCTATATAATCAGCATGCTACACGAGTTAGGTGTGTGGTGTTGGTGAGGCAACTCCCCTGTGCACCCCACCTGGCCATCAGTAAGGGAGTGTCTCCTTATCTACATCACACTGGTGTCCATGAGATCTTTTATCTCATTTTGGTGACAGTACCCTTAGGGAAGATGTAGTGACGTGACTGTTAGTCCTAATTGAAGTAACTTCCCTCAGTGATTGCAAAACCCCAAATGAGAAAGAAACTGTACATGTTAAAGGAGCGGCACAACTGATAATAATATGGCTCTACAAGAAGATTTGATTAAGCTCATACAGCTTCACAGGAAAATATAATTAAGCTCACTTTAAAAACGATTGGGCAAAACTAGAAATGTTGCATTTGTGCAGAACAGGCTACAAAGCAGATTACAAATACAGGATCTCCTTGCTAAGAATATGATTGTTAGCACTGATGCCTTATGCTTGACAGTTTTGCCAGCTCTGTCAGTGAGCAGATGCACAGGAAGCTGGGAGAGAACATGCCCAGGACAGCTGAGCCCAACTTTCCACAGGTTTCACCAAAACAGGATAAAAGAAATTACCAATGAGCATAATGGACAACCAGGGGATCAGGCCCAGTCAGCATGGGGTTATGAAAGGCAGGTCCTGCCTGACAAACCTGATCTCCTTCTATGACAAAATGAGCTGACTATTGGACAAAGGAAAGGCTGAGGATATTGTCTACCTGGATTTTCAAAAAGCATTTGACACGGTTTCCCATAGAATTCTCATAGAAAAACTGACTGCTCGTGGCCTGGATGAGCGAATGGTCTGCTGGGTCAAGCACTGGCTGGCTGGCTGGTCCCAGAGAGTGGGGGTCAGTGGAGCTAAATCCAGCTGTCACAAGTGGTGACCTCAGGGCTCTGTGTGGGGACCATTTCTGTTCAACATCTCTATTGATGATCTTGATAAGGACATAGAGTGTATCATCAGTAAGTTCACAGATGACACCAAGTTAAGCGGGAGTGTCGGTCTGCATGAGGACAGGGAGTCTCTGCAGAGAGACTTGGATACGTTGGATTGGTAGGCCAACATCAGCAGGATGTGGTTCAACAAGGCCAAGTGCCAGGTCCTGCATTAGCTTTTTTTTAATTATTACTTCTAAAAGTAAATAAGATTACTGCTGATTTTGATAAACACATGTAACCTATGCAAACTTAACCCCATAGCCAGCTTCTTTTGAGCAAAAGTTGTTTCCATGCTTATCCTTTGCGAGGAAATGCTTGGTGTAGAAGTGACACTTAAAGAAGGGGAGAGATGACACACTTTGTCAGCATTTTTTAAAATTAAGTTTTTTTTTTTTTTTTTTTTTCCTGTCAATGCTTAGCCAAGGGTATGGTGCATGTGTCCCTATTTGGATTTCAGTCAGCCCCCAGCATCACTTCAAAACAGGGTTTACTGAGTTTAGCTCCAGGCCCTGCTGCTAACATCTCCTTAACAGTTTTTAGACAACAAAGTGATTTCTCCTCGATTAATCTTCTTCTGGGGAAGCTTGGCCTCCCAGCAAACATCAGATCCAAACTTCTTCCTAGCTGCTTCACATTCTTGAGCATCTGGAGAGAATTTCCTTCCGGGATGTAACTCCTTTGGTCTCATTCCCATGTCTTCAACCTGAAACTCCAGGGTCACTGAGCCTCTTTCCTATGTCTTTTCATTTTAACAAAATAAAACCAATTTCTCTCAATTGGCCTCCTGAATGACATCTGGTAGCTTTCAAATACTCTTAGCCCTGTGACCCTTAACATTTTTCCCTTTCTCTAGCAATGGGGAATACACTCACTCCCAGGTGAGGCATTCTATCTACTTTTAGTAATTTTTAGGAATTTCTGAAACATGATGAACACATGCCAGTTTTGAAATTGCATGTAATTACATCTTCATGGAATAATTCCCTGCTTTTGCCCATTTAAACTAATTTTCTCATAAAAATAAAATATTTTAAAACTGTTTCTCATATAAAGTAATTTTATAGAGATGGTTTAGCAGTATTATTAGTTCCAGTTCACAGCTGGAAGGCTTAAGATTCCCTAGACAAAACTGGCAGCTCCCAAAAGCTCTAAGAAAAGCCAGAGGAGTATTGTGTGCTGTTCTGTATGCCATTCTGGGTTCCACAATTTAAAAAGGATGTTAACAATTTAAAAAGAGTGAGTCCAGAGGAGAGCCACAAAGCTGGTGGAAGGGCATGTCCTGTGAAGAGTGGCTGAGGACTCTGTGTCTGTCTAGTTTAGAGAAGGTGACTGAGGAGCAACGTCATTGCTCTCTACAGCTTTCTGAAGGGAGGAAGTAGACGCTGATCTCTTCTCCCTGGGATCCGGTTATAGAATGTGGGGGAATGGTTCAAAGCTGCATTAAAGGAGGTTCCGACTTGGTATTAGGAAGGATTCCTTTTCCAAGAGGGTGGCCAGACACTGGAACAGGCCACCGAGGGAGGCTGTCAATGCCCCAAGCCTGTCAGTGTTTCCAATGCCCTCAATAATAGACTAACTCTTGGTCAGCTCTGGAGTGGTCAGGCAGTTGGGACTAGATGACTGTTTTAGGTCCTTTCCAACTGGAACTATTCTAATCTATTCTATTTCTCAATTTTTTATGGGCTTGTTGAAGGAGCCTACTGAATTAACTCTTAGAAATTCCTTGGTGGGGACTATGATTTCTGAGGCATCTGCAGAGTGATATATTAATTACATGAACAACCTCTTTCATATCTGCTTTAATCTCATCTGTTTAACGCCTCACATAATTGTTTAGGTGAACTCACTCTTAAAATTACTTTAAAGCTTGTCTTATATCCATACTCCTCTATTCTCTATGGGGTTGCTATAAATTGCAGCAGGCCTGTGTCTCCTTTCCACATGTGAAATCATTTCTCTACTGAGGATTCACATGCCTGGGGGCTATTGGAAAAAAGTAAACAAAAGTGAAGTAGGGAGGAAGGAAGGGAGGAAAGAAAATGGTTTGCTGAGAGGTCAGGCTACTTGACATACTGGTTATACCATATATGCTTTTGTATCTTTCTACAGGAAACTCACGAAGGTGTTAACACTGCCAGAGGTAGCTGATGAGCACAGAAAATTCTTGAGAGCGGAGGCAGACTGCCAGGGCAGGGAATGTAATGCAAGAAATAAAAAATCTGTTTAGTTACTCGACTGCAAAGGGTACTAAGTCCTAAAGCCCCCTGTTTTCCTACTTGCTTGTCACCCTCTTCCTTTCATTCAGTCATTCTGGAAAAGTCCAAAGACAATTACAGCTTTATAGTTGTAGTGCTCAGGTATTCATCTGCTCTATGCTCTTTTGACTAAACTAGGAGCACGCAAGCCTGCAACTGCATCAGAAACTGAAGGAAACCAAGAACGTCTTCAACCCTCAGAGGAAAGAGGCTGAAATGTTAAATTGTGGTACCAGATACTGTCAGACAATTTCTATCACAAATTTCAGACAACTGTAGTCAGTATTCTCTTACTCCCAGCTATAATTATTTTGACAAAACAGTAGTTCTAATCCTTAAAAAGGAATGTGACACTATTCTCCTTCCACATGTATAGGTTCTGATTTCTTCAGACATAATAATCCCAAATTTAAAACACTAAAATAGAGCACTATACAATCAATAATTCACTGCAAAACGACAACCAGATCACATAAAAGCTTCAATTTACCTCCAAAGATTTTGTTCAAATTAACAAATGACTCTACTGAAGCATCATTCTTTTGAGAGGTACTGTAGATGTTCTTGCATAGAAACTAATCTTGAATGCCTTCCATTGGGGAATGTCTGGATAATGTAAGCAACTAAGTATCTTGCAGAAAATAGAGAAATAACATTAAAAATCAAAACCAAATAAAACCAGGAGAATATGCTACATGTTTTTAGAGTAGGGAAACAGACTCACTTAGCATTAATAGTAACAATGCATTAGCTCATATTTATTGCCTTTCGTAGAAAAAAAAAATTGTATCAACCAAGTAAATACAAATGCTTTTTTTTTTTTTTTTCTAGATTTGAGACCATTTAAGGAAAAATAACACTATTTGGAAATCAGTATTTCTATGTAAACACAACTAAACAGATAGTAATTATGTAGAAATTAAAGCCCTTCTCATTTGCTTCCATGGCAGTTTTGTATTTCTATTAAAAAGTACCTACAGCTTTAAAGCCAGCTTCTGTGCATTAGATTTAATAGAGTTAGTCTGCTACAAAACAGAATATGAAGATACAGCAACTTGGAATAATCCACATTTTTCCAAGAGAGTAGCCTAAAATAAAGCTTCAGGATATCATATTTAAAATGACAGTAATAAAGTATCTAGAGAGACATTACAACAGACAAATTTACTTGTATCACATAGAGCAAAAGTCAAACAGGATATTAAAAACACTTTCTGTAAAACTTATAGAATATTCAAACCCTTGCAAAATTAAAGATTTTTTTCTTTAGATTTCCCACTTGCCACCCTCCATCTTGACAACTTAGTATTTACACAATGAGCAGTTGGTGAGAATTGCAAGACAAAATTGAATGACGGCTCTTCTTAGACATATGCATCTGCTTTGGGCTGTCAGCTCTACAAAGAAGGCATTTGGATGGTGGGAACCAACTGCTGTAATTTGTGGAATGTTATTTTATACCTTCATCTTCTTCTTCACTTAGGTCTTCAGCACACTTTCCCTGGTAGACCGTGAGAATCTTCCTGAATTTGTCTCCTTTTCTTTTAAAAGGTGTCAGGGACTGTAGATCAGAAATTTTTCCTTCAGAAAATATTAGTTCACTGTAGCAGGCCTGGGAATAATTTATCCCTGCTACAGAGGATTTAAGAGTGATTTATTTATGTATCACTTCGGCAGAGAAATAGGAGTGCTGCTTAAAAAAGTTAAAAAAAAAAAGTTAAAGTGGATCACAATAATATCTTCTAAGGAGAAGAAAAAAAATTAATAGGGTCACTTCCAGCAGATGTAGGGGGAATAGAAGAAAGCCATTAGGACTTTATAAGGAGGCAATATAGGATTGGGCTGCTACCTATCTACATGGTACATCTACATGGACATTGCTTTTCCACTGAAATCTTTAGTCCAAAATACTTTGGGTTCTCCTATTCTTTACCAAGGACAGCAGGTCAACATTAAGGCAAGATTTCTGACTTTTCTCTATAAAGAAAATAGTCCATCAACAGTTTGGTGCAATTTTGTATGCCATTTAAACATTACATACTGTATCATGCCAGCTTCTTTAGAAGAGGAATAAGCAGGTCATGTTTTCTGCATGCAAGAGCAATCACAGTTGCCCAGTATCTGGAAACATGGGAATGTTATGAGGGTATCAGAAATTAACATTTCCCAAGGCATTTATTTTTCTTGGAAGCTTTTTCTTTCATCTCCATGGCAAAGTCTTTCCTGGTACACCATAACAGTGTTTCAGAGCCTCTGTATATATTTCAGCAAGTTCTGAATGCTGAATGACATTCCAGTGATTGAAGGCTGTCAGTGGAAAACTCATCAGTGGTAACTGAACAACAAATAAAAAATCATTGCTGTAAATGGGTGTACTATTGTTTGGAAAAAACCTCAATAGACAAATGAAAAATTCAGAGGGCAAATTAAAAAGATGAAAATTCTGCAACGACATTTTAAAAACAAAGGCTCATAAATGAGCCTTCCAAGGGGAAAAAACAACTTTCCAGGGAAAAGTTTACAAGAAAAGAAAGATTTTTCTGCATTTAAGGACACAAAAATGTTGCTTTTTTTTTTTTTTTTAAAAAAAAAGTGATAAATGAATCTCTCTGCTCAAGGAAAAAAAAAATCTAAAAGGTAGCATCTAGAATACCTAACTTGTATGTAGTCTTTTGTTATAACTTCAGATGTATATTTCTCATTTTCGTTAATATTTAGGTCTGGATTGTGATTCTAGAAATGTGTTTTGGCTGGACCATATTAAGTCTATTGCAGTTGAGTGTTCCTTCCTCCTTCCACAGGTCTGAAATAGTGGCATCTATCAATATTGCAGATAAGGAGATGAGAAAGCTTCAAATATGTCCTTTCTAAATACTGGGAAGCTTTGTTCTGCAAGAACTTCCTAGGGCCTGGCAGGTCACAAATGAGATCAGATGCAGCAGGTCCAAATTATCAGGAGGCCATGGTTGCTGCAATGGTTGCCAGTGTGCAACATGCGCTCCAGCTGCCTGGTGAGTACAAGAAAAGGTGGTTCTAGGAAACTGCAGTCATTGTTTCTGCCAGGTTCCTGAATCCCTTAAACTATGATGCAAAGGCTCTAAAACTGGATATTCCCAGAATCACTTTAGCACCACAGCAGTTCAGAAATAGACTTTTATCTTTGACCTGTTGCTGACCAGTAAGAATTAAAAAAAGGAGTGCGATACCAAGTAAGCCCAAATTCACTGAAGCCATGAATACAGCTCGTTTGTACACTGAAATAAACTTGGCTTAGAAAAGTGCCTCTAGCAGACCTTTCTGTGTCAGAACTGCAGCAGCAGAGGATGGCGTAACTTAAAGGGATACATAATGAGAGTTGTCATAGCAAAATTTTATGACAGATTAAAACATCCCCCATCTTTTGAGAAACTCATATTTTATTACCCAGTCTACCCCTCCACATCTTTGACAAAATACAAGGAATTCAACTTCTCCATAAGAGCAATTGTCACAATTAATGTAGTCTTCTTTACCCATCACCTTTATACCTTATTACTGCTGTTTTCCCCTTCCTCTCCTTGTAGATGTTTCAGAAAACAGAGTCTTTAAATAAATTTGTAGAATAAATAACCCTGCATGTGCCAACTACCTGTCTCTATTGTTTCTTGTTAAGTTACACTTTTTTTTTTTTTAAATTACGGTCAAAATAAAGAAAAACAGATTGAAAGATTTAGACGTGTTTTAGACAGTAATAAGCTTCAGGACAAAATGTCCTGCTAGCACTACTATGATGATACAGACAGAATAGCAAAGCATTGCTGTCTGGTGATGTTTGGAATGGGATTCAATTTGAGTTGCTGCAGATACCCAGCAGCACCTTGCTGAATATGGGGCAACTATTAAGCTGCATACACTACAAAATCATTTTCTGATCTCATTTTCACTACCTTTAAATTCAAATTATTCTTCCTATCTTCTTTCCAAGGCAACATAGGAAGCATTGGGTCATTCCATTCTTTCTTGGAAATTTTGGCAAATAGCAGTTAATAAGCTTGGAGGACATTAAAAATAAATGAGATCATCTATTTGGAAGGGGAAGGAGAATCTGCAATACTGTAATTAGTGATGCTTTCTATAAAACTGAATCATTAATAAATTAATTTTCCCTGTGATACCAAAAAGCATTGTTTTCAAACGACAGAATGTTTCCCCCATTCTTAGTGTCTGCTTTAGCTATGACAAAGATGGCTTATTACGCTGCTACAGCTTAAGGGATGGAAGGTGGTATTTGTCCTGGCACTACACAGTTTACATTTGCAGTAAAAATGATGTCTCAATCCCATCTGCCCATCAGAGAAACTCAAGAACAGAAACTCCAACCCTTGTATTTGCATTTTGGTCTGTAAAACATCAGCTACTAAAATATAAATGGGTAGGCCTATCTGTTCCCAGACAAAACACAGCCCACAAAACCGTCTGATAGCAAGCCATAGTCTACTAACAAGCGCCACAGGAAGTGCTATCTCTGCAAGTACTATCTCAGGACAGAATAAAGCTGAGTATGTAGGAGCTAACAGAGAAAACCTCTAACTCTACCCATGCTTCCTACTCTTGCAGTAGTTTTGTGGGAAGAAAAGAGGGAGGAACAAAAAGTTGTTTCATGAGGAAGATGAAAATGACCGCCACTGTATCCCTCTCAACAACCTCCATTAATAAAGAGACAGATCTATAGAAACACTCAGGAATGTCACAGTTCTTTCTCACCCTTGCATCAGTCCCTTTGAAACTGTGGTGACTGAAGCACCAGATTCCAAAGCCCTGCACTCCTCAGCTGCAGCACTGCCCATGCTCAACCCAAGGCTTGCTGACAGAAGCCCCAAACTGTCACACAGGGACTCACAACGTGGTCACTTGTTGGGCTGCCACCACCAACCAGCACAAGCAGATGCATCCCATAGAAGAGTGCAAGGGCCTGTGCCTGGCACAGAGAAGGGAGGATCAGCACCACGACTCCACTAACAAACTAAAGCTCAGCTGCAGCCACTGCAGTGCTACACCAAACTAGTAGTGCTTAATGCAATCTTTTTGATACCAAAGGTAAAGAAATTACTGGTGTAACAGGAATGAACATCATTCTGAACAGGCTTCCTTCTGAAAGGATTCTCTTGAAAACCACATAGAAAAGACAGACAAAACAGAAGCAAAGGCCAGTTAGTCAGACACTGAAAGGAAGGAATGGGCCCTCTATCATCTTCCTTTTGTTAGAGAAGACTTTAAAATTACTTAAACTACCACTGACATTTCCTGATTCTGGCCATCACAAGTTTGTTAGGAAGTTAACAGACAAATCAAAACCTTTTGTTATTTCAGCAAGAGCAACTACTACGAGTGAAGCCATGCTTTACATCTGATGAGTAACTTCTTAATAGGGAGCTCTGGCACATGAATAAAAAATAAAGAAAAATCAAAACTCAAATTTAGTAAAGCATACAGTGGAATATGCTATATGTTTAACAACTCTTTCTTCAAATATTGTAGTCTGTTAAATACCAGTTCTTGATGGAATGGAATTGCTCAGTATTTTAACTTCATTATGTTTTAGTGCTTTGCATCTGAAACCAAGGACTCCAGGTGAACTAAATTTATGTGAAGTTTGTTGTTGGGTTTGAAAGTGATTTCATTAGTATTTCAGAAATATTTTATGCTGGAAAATAGTGTCTAGTCACAGAAAACACCACTTATTAGTGACAAAGGATTTTAGACATCATACATTATCAGTGTCGCAAATGTTCTTCAGTTATATTCAAAGCAACATACAACATAAAAGTTGTCTTCAATGGAACTTACAAACTACACAGGTCTTTTGCATCAAATAAAAAAATCACTTTTTGCATACTGTTGTTTTCTTAAAGAGTCAGCATAGAAAAACTTCAGAACTTCTGCAAGCCTCACATTACTTTATCCTACCACACACATGAGAAGCAGCATGGAAACAAGAATTGCAAGGTAAAGGGTTCATACCTGCATGTAGAATCTACAGGCTCTTGAAGGGTACACAGCTTAGTAAAATATCACTACTCGGAAAGCATTCAGCTCTATTTGCTTTCAAACAAAGAGATCTGTAGAAGCTGGTTGTGTGTCTAATCATGGAAAAAGTCTAGACAGAACAGGTAGGAAGCTCAAGCCACTATTATAATAGGAAGGATTAAACTGCTGCAGAAATTTAAAACATACATTGCTCAACAGTGCTTATTTACAAGGTTGTCATTCAAAGGTCATTGACCATTAAAATTAAGTTTATTTCATAAACCATACCTTTCACAGGTCTTAATCCTATGAACACTGACAATCTTGTCAACACACTGCCATATTAAGAACACACAACCTTTTATATCAACTTTATACTGTTTTATGTTCAACTGCCGTGAGAAGCATTGCTCACATGACGACTTTATGAGCTTCAAAAAATTAAAGTACATTTGGTTAAAACATAGATTTAATTCCTAAACCTAACATGTGAAACAGTTCCTAAGGAACAAACATCGTGATGCAGAGCTATTATCTAGAAAAATCTTAACAGTTTTTCAGGACTCAGCAAACAAATAATAGGGCGATTAGCATATTTCATGATGTTAAAATTTAGCTAAGAAATGTTCTTAGCTAAATTTTCTAAGTCATGTTCTTCAGCATCAAATATTTCCCATGTTTCTGCATCTTATGAAAACAAGAAGCTATGGGATTGTAAGAAAGGCTAATTTAATGTTTTATAGAGACTTTGTTATCAAGAACATTAGTAACTAGAAGATCTCCAAATCGTAAACGTTATCAATTTCAATAATCTCTTCGGATTCCATCTTTGCTTCATGATGCCCCTCCTGTAGGTCATCCAGGGATGCCAGAGCCTCATTTGTATCACTAGCAAAAGTCTCACGAGATGCATCATCATATTCTTGCAGGTTAAGCCCTTTAATGGCTTTTTTCATCTTCTTTCCTAGAACTTGTATTCTCCTCTTCTTAGCAGCTTTTTTGTTTTCATACTCCTTTTGGTTTTCCAGATAGAATATTTCCTTGAAATAAAAAAAAAAAAGTTTGGTGTATTCATTTTACTAGTGTTTCCTAAAGAAAACATACAGTATAGATTTTTTAAAAATTACAAATACTGTTCAATAAAATTTAACTAAGATACACATTATTGATAGCAGAATTATGAGAAAAGACTGCACTTAAGGAAAATCTCCAGAAATAATTTTATTACATCATTTCTCAGCAATCTCAAAGCGTATGTAAAGAAGCATCACTAAGTTTTCATTTCAAGTTTGCTGATGATACAAAACTGGGAAGAATAGGTGGTAGACCAGAGGGACCTGCAGAGAAAATATGACCAAAGGTTCTATGACAACTTGAGAAAACTCTCCTCCAGAATTGAAATTTGAGTTCAGGTCTCATGATCTTTACTGTCAAACGTCTGTAAGCACCATTAACATCTACAATTTATGACTGTTACAAGTTTCCTCCATATTTCAAGGGGGAGAGTGATGCTACATGTCTTTCTTTCCCTGCTTATTTTTTAAAAAACATAAATTGCATACTGAAAACATTAATGCTTTTTTTATCCCCAAAACCTGCAAGTGCTAAGGGTATGCAAATACGTGAGAGCTGTATACACAACCACCTCTATGATGACAGGATTGCACATACTTTTCCCACATGTTTGTATGAGAAAACAATATCTTGTACCATCAATCAAGTTCACTGAGTGAAAATTGCTGCCTCATTAAACACTTGTCAGTGTCAGCAAGAGAACAAGACAATTACAAGGGCATGGAAGAGGGGTAGAAGAGCAATTTATTTTTTTTTAAGATGGGTAGAAGATTTTTTTTTTTTATTATGGGGGCTAAGTGATCAAACTTGCAACTTTTTGTGAGCACTGAAAGGTTTTTTTTCTTTTTTTATTCAACGTAAAACAGACAATCACAGCTGTTGATTTGTTTCTCAATTTCCAGTACAAGATGCTAGGATGGTTTACAGAGCAAGCTGTAGTCACCTGTAATCAAAATAAAGGAGTCTTTCTTTTAACCAACAAAAATTTAAAAGTGGCAAATACCGTGAAAAAAACCAAGCTGTTTTAACTGAATGAGGAAAACACCATCTCAGTCTATTTCATACAATAAAAGGAAAGGCAGTAATATTTACAAGCTGACAAAACTAATTTGGTGAGCACCACAGATGAGACCAGTGAGCAATCCAGATTAGGTTCAGAATAGTATCGGACTTAATGGGAAATACTGTCTGGTGCTACAGCTGGAGCTGTATAGGACAAGAATACTCTATTAAGAGAATACCATTCAATCTATGCACAATGATGCAGTGGTCTAAAGAGAGAAATAAAACTGCATATAACATTGTTGTAAGGTATATAAAAATTAAAATCCAGTGTTTATTTCTTCAGACTCTACAGTGTCATCACCCTCAACAGGTTTTTGTGACTGGCAATACATAAAAGGTGTTCTCTCTGCCTGGTGTGAATGACAATTCATCTTTTTGCTTGTATTCTGAATGTGAAACAGCGGTTTCTTTGGAATGTAGAGTTAAACTTGCTAGAATTTATAAGAGAGATTCAATCATAATACAAAAATGTACTTTGGACAATCATTTGCACTCTTGACAATTTTACCTTGATTTGTTGTTCTTTGATGCTAGGTGTGTTCTTCAGCAGGTTTAAATAAACGCCCCCTGGTGTTCTTCTCCTAGTGCCGTTCTTAACAGTGACAGAGTAAATCAGTAATAGCAAGCTTTTTATGTAAGTGCTGATACAAAAGTAACATCTAAGACAATGCTTTGTACTGAGACAGAATAAAAAACCCCACTAAATTTTGCTGTGTTACATATTACGTAAAACCAACCCTGGCTATGTTTTATTTGTGACTGAGCTATAAGAATGTCAATAATCAGCTTTCTACATTTGGACAAGTAAGCTACCAGGTTACAAAAAATTTGCTTTAGAATACAACACCAAACTTTTCAACTACATACAAAATCTGATGTTGGTAGTGAAGAAACAAAACGCTAATAGTATTCTAACTACTTTCCTAACTATCTGCAATGATGTATATATACTAGGTTAAATATTCATAACGTTCCTATTACATAATCCCAGTAAAATGTCAAAAATTAATTCTATAAAATTATGTAGAACTCGGGTTTTAATTGTGCCCAGCAATTCTACAAGTCATCTGCATACCTGCAGGATTCTGCACTTGTGCTGAAGGCATATGAAACACAACATGTACTTTAAAGTTTTTCCCCACAACATACTAGTTCCATGCTTCAACAGTTTTCAGTGTAACAGCAGTGGTGCAATGTGTCATACTGAAGCATGAATGGACTCAGCTATGAAACCTCCGTAAATTGTAAGCTCTAATTATCATACTATTAGTCAATTACCACTCATAGTATATAAAGTTGAACTGTTACTCTGTTACTCCAGTGCTCTGATATCATATTAAGCGTAACACTTTTCTGCTAAATAACAAAGTAAAATACAATACAAAAGTTCCAAGAACAGATAAGGTCAATTTTTAAGTATGTTCTTGAAACAGCAGATGTCACATTCTTTTGTCATTCTATCAGCACAAAATCCCAACCAAGATAAACAGTATGTCTGACGTAGTCTGATCTACAGCCAAAGGAACCTGTGACACCAGCTGTGGCAGGTGCACCCACCTAGCTTCCTGGCTGGTGAAATATAGTGGACATTGATTTTTATTTTTTTTTCATGCCCTTGTTCTCAGGGTTTTATGGTAACTGGGGCCCTCAGCCAGTAAGGGCTGATAATAGATCAGATTGGGCTTGGGTATAAATGGAGGGGACCTGTGGGAGCCATTTTGAGTTTGTTCCCTCTGAAGCAGCATGCTGTGGTCAAAGACTCTCCTCTTGGGTTGGGATGCTGCCCAAGGAACTTCCTTGAGGGTTCCCCCTTGGGCCACATCCTGACCCAAAGAAATTCCTCAAGGTTGAGAGCCTTCACTTTTTAGGTGAGTGACCAAGCATTTTGGATTGTCCTTAAATCCTAGAAAGTTGTGTCTTTTTTTGGGGGTGGTGGCATTTTTTCTTTCTTCATGCTTTTCATGTTATTTTTGTTGTGTTTGTCGGGGTTTTTTTTCCTTTTTCCCTCCTCTCTACTTCCAGTGATGGAACTTAAATTATAACTACATGCCTGAAAGTTATTAGCTCCCTCTCACTTTTTTTCTTCTGAACTTTTGCACTGAGGCTCACTATTTAATAAAAACAAAAAGATACTTAAAAATTGATAACCTAATCGTTAAGTACAGGATTTTTATCACACTGTTTAACAGAAATCAGCACCTGGTTTTTGCTCTACTGACACACAAGCCAACGGTTCTCTAATAAAGGTAACAGATCCCCCTTTTCAAGGTTACTCTTCAAATGTGGTATTAGAAATGCTCACTATAGTGTGTTCACCTCTGATGGTATGCTGATTAACCCAGTAGAGGTCAGTGCTGTCAAACATCCACATAATTTACTGAAGCAACAGTGCCAGAGGCTTCAACTGGATCCAAACATTACAAGCTGTTAATCAAGCTTCAGAATCTTTCAGGCTCAATCTAGGGAAAAGATCCTAAGGGATGGCACAGTAAGAGATACAACGTTATCACTGCAAATCAGATACTAATCTCAGTACAAAAAGTTGGGCAATTTCCAGGTTCATTCATCTCATTGTTTACTCAAACTGGAAGATTAAGTTACTATTTATTAAAGGAACTTCATGGCAAGGGAAAGCCATGACACTCTGGTAGAACCTGTTCAATGTGAAAAGCATGAGATAGTACTAGGTAAATATTCTACAAGTTTTGTGTGTACCCCCATAAACCCACAATAACACATTTTTCTTACCACTATGAACAGTCCACCATTCTGTTCCACTTCAGCTGTTTCCATAAGCAGTTCGATAGCTTTTCTTTTCCCAATTATTTTCACTACTCGGGCAATTAAATCTTTCTTTGGCTCACAAAGCCTGAGGGGAGAGGAAAACAAAAAGACATCTATTTCAGTGTAATTTCTTGAGTAGAATTGACCATGGAACTTCCAGTTCTCAGTAGCTTCTTGTTTGTGATTAATTATTATATTTCAGCATCTGGCAATACTATGTATCACATGTAAGAAACCAACAATGATCAGTAAACCCAAGTTTTATTTAAATGTCAAGGTAACCATCAGTAAATCTCGTAACTCTTGTTGCTTATTTAACATCATTTGCTTCACTTGCTTCACTTGCACCACTGAAGGACTGTGGCAGTTTAGGTCAATCTAAGTAACAATGACTGCCATCACATACCCTTCCTCACATCATCAGTCCAGCAAATTGTTTCAGGAGATAAACCTGTCTGCAAACTAACTCTTTAAAAAAAGCAACAGGCTTTTGGAGAGGTAAGCTTTCTCACTCGGCTCAGTGTACAATAACTAAATAACAGGACTGTGAAAAGAATTCTATGGTGTTAAGTGCGCAGATGACTGGAGCTTGGTAAATCAAACACTGGCTTCCATAAATTAGTACACAACTGTAGCTCAGTTCCACAACACAGAAAGATGCACTGATTTCAGTGCTGGCGTCTAACCTTGACACAGCCCTTAGTTACAACAGCAGCAAAATGTTTTCTTCAGACAAGCATGTTCCACATCAAGAATATTTCAGAAGCTGTGCTCTCCAGAACACTACACAGTCTGAGTAATCTGCAGAGTTTCAAGGCTTTATGACTTAGCCAGATTTTCACAGTGACCATTGGTGTCCAACTCCAAATATGAATCTTTACTCATGGGATATTTCCTAAAAAAGCTACTACTAAATCTGTATTATGAGAAACAGTATTTTTCCTTGCCACTGTTCTCAAATAACAAACCATCTTGGTGGATCTTAAAAAAAAAAAACCCCAACCAGTATTACTTCTACAAGATACCAGCCATAATGCTGCATTTTAATCCCAGGGTTTTGGAAACACACAAGGTGCTCATGCTTTCTGTAATCTGGTATGACATTTTACGTATTTAGCAGTAGGAAAGCTTCCCTTCCCCTTCTTTTCCATCCACAGTTTACCAACACTTAAGAAATTAAGATATGCTGTTATTAAACTCACCGATAAGCAATTTCACTTGCCACTTTTTCCTCTGAATCTTCTTCTGTTATCTCATACCTTCCTTTATATTTCATTTCTTGTCTTTCACCCAGTCTATCTTTTACAGGCCGCTTCCGCTTGAGAAAGCCTTGCCCATTTTCTTCTTCTGCTGGCAATGGTTTCTTGTCATCATGCATATATTCATCCAGTTCTTTATCTAAAGTCTCTGCCTCCTTTTGCTGAGCTTCCTTTATCAGCTTTTTAGCCAACAGATAATTGTAAGTCTCAGACTGCCTGCTTCTGTCGATACTACCATCCATGCCTAGAATCCCAAGTTCAGTAGCCACTGCATCCTGACTCTGCTCCTGAAGCACCACACCCCAAATGTTGTTAACCTTCTTGCCACCTAGAGCAGCTTGCTTTTGGTGGCTTTGGCTAAGCTGAAAAGGCTCAGATTTAGTAGGAGGAAAGTTGAAACACTTCTGTCGTTTTCGTTTCCACAGGCAGTTGTCATCATCAGATTCAGAAAAGCTTTCATCACTTGAATCCACACTTTTGGTTGTCCGATAAGGAACACTTGGTGCACATGATGAAATGCTGCTCTGGAATGGTCTGCCTGAATCACTGCCGTCATGCGATTTCTGAAATGAAAAATGTGTGTCTGTTAATTACTCTTGCAAATTAAAAGAGCTATCAAGTGACATGAAAGATTTGACTGGCTAGTAAACTTAATTCTGACTCCTGTGACTGACTGGGCAGTCCTTCCTTAGCACTGTTTGGACAACAGTTGACAGAAACATCCCATGAAACTTCTCTATTTCGAATGCCTGTACACGAAAGACAGCATGGCTGCTATAGAAAACACACACCAGGAGTCTCTAAGTCTACTTCACATTATCTTTGTTGAATTAAAATTATTACAAGGCTGGCAAAGCTATTCAAAATTTCAAAACCAGACTAAGACACAACATGCACAGCAGTTCTAAGAAAGATAAAAAACCCCAATCCACCATAGCAACTTACCAGAATTTTTTTTAACAGCATAGAGATTCATATTCTCTCCAGAGTCTGAAAAGGGTGAAGACTAGTGATCTGCAACCACAATAGTGTTCCCAGACTCAAGTGAGAAGAAGGAAGTGACCGAAAAACCCGAAGCCAAACTCACAAAATTTGCATGCTGTTCAAACTTTGAGAAGCTAACAGTGTATTGTGATTCTGATTCAATCAGGACAGCACATAACTAGCTGGGGACAGTAGCACCTTAGAGAAGAAGGTACCTTCCTTTAAACCAACAAGACACCACACACTCACTAGAGCTTCTTATGAATTAGGGAAAAAAACTGTAAAGATTTCAACATACTTTACAAAAAAAATCCCATTGCTATAAAAATATTCAAGAAATGCTGTTTCCCTATACACCTCACAGATAAACCAAAATATGAAAGCCAGACCTGCTCAAATCTGCCTAACTGCATAAACACCATAATTTTTAATCCCAATTGTTGGAAATTTTTGGCTGCTCTGTGCCAATATGCAGAAAACGCTTTCTTTACTCAGAATTTCAGTTTTCCCTCGCGGATTTCTTATCATAAAGTTATACACTGTCCGATGATCTTTTCCTTCAGTTTCATGTGAAATAAATATTCTCTCTTTAACCTTACTCTTTCACCAATATTATGTCACCATTTCTTCTTCCTCCTATTAGCAAACAGAGATCTTCAACTTATTTTATCATGTTATGAAATACAAACTTTGAATTTAAAATGTATTCCATAATGCAAAACACTAACAACTCCATAAATTAAAAAATCCCACGTCTGTAATAATTTTTGTGCTACATCCCAGAATTACATTGCAAATAAATCAAAATAGCTGACGAAAATAAAAATCCTTATATATACAGTTTTATACTCTGATTCATCTCTGCTCATACATCATCATAAATTCCTCACAAACTTCATAACGCACTCTAACGTGAAAATAATATGACACTTGGAAATAAATAACGTATCTTCAGCAATTCACGGATACGAGTCGGTGAAGACAAGGAAAAGCTGTTTATACAACTGCCTATTTGTATTGTTCTTGAAGCGACCGGCGGTATAGGTGAGCGCTCTCCTTTGCTCACCTAACCCAGTGCCCTGCAACAACAAAAGCCTCCCCCACTCCGCGGCAGCGTGTGGTTTTCCCAAATGAACGGGCCCCGGAGAAACAAGACGGTTCCCGGGCCCAGGGCGAGCGCTGACTCTTGGAGAAGGGTCCCCACTCCCACAGGCACCGAGCACGGCCCCGGCTCAGCCGTCCGCGCTGTCCAGCGGGCCCGTCCTGCGCCTCTCGCCCGCCGGCCAGGAGCGGGGCCCCATGGGCGGCAGCAGGGCCCCTGCGGCCTCCT
>NW_020799143.1:5935836-5968641 GCF_003259725.1 Athene cunicularia | reverse complement strand
GGCGGCGGTGACGGAGGGCGCGATGCCTGTCGGGAACGCGGGAGGGATGGAGGGAGGGGACCGATCGCCGCGCCGCCATCGAGTCCGCGCGGGCGGGAGGGCGGCGGCCGCGGGAGGCGCCACCCTGTCGCTGGGGTGCCGCCCTGTCGCTGGGGTGCCGCCCTGTCGCTGCGGTTGTGGGACATGGCCGGTGCTGCACAAGGAAAGGCGTCTGGGCGGAAATCCGTCCCCGGCGGCTTCGCTGCCTGCCCGGGGCGGCTGGCAGGGCCGTGCGCAGCCATCGCCTCAACGGCACAAGGGACAACAACGACAAGCTGTTGCATTACCAGATTAGTAGTTAGCTCTGGTCTCTACAACAAATTCTTCAGGCATTTATTTCCCACTTAGTGTTACTCAAAAACCGCTCAGAAACCTGAGTCTGTCCTGCTAGTCAGCAGGGCCTAAGTGACCTACTAGGGTCCATTTCAGTTCAAATTACTTCGTAAATCTATATTAATTTCATATGACTCGGGACATCATTTTTAAAGCTAAAATACCACTCTGAGGGAGTGCCTGTGGAGACAGGCACTGAGTATTAGATGAAGGTTTGATTAAGGGATCTGTAATGGAGGTATTTTTATCACAAAAAAGCAGTCCAAGTCAGACAGGTAAACAAAGTAGTAGTGAAAGGTCTCACTGATACAAGGAAATGATCACCTACTTTGCAACTTAATTTACTTATTGCAATTTACAATGATTTCTGAATATTGCTTAATAATACTTCTTGCCCTGACTGGTCTGTGGAAGCTTACCAAGGGCTACAGTGCTCATCAAAACAAAGCAGTTTTCTGTGGAAACTTACCAAGAATTACTATGTTCAGCAAAAATAGGTTTCTTATCCTTGGAAAGCAGATGTGCTCTGTAATAAACTATTGTAACTAATTTGCTAAGTTAAGCAATAAAGGTAATGTAATAAACTATTCTAACTAATTTGCTAGGTTGGGCAGGGTGGGTATGATAGACTTGAATTATCTGTAAATGTTAAACAATAAAATGTAAAGTGTGCCATTCAGATTGGAACAGTGTAACCCAGAAACCCCACCTAGAGCTGACATGTAACTGCTGTTGGAAGAAAAGCCCCCCCAAAAGATGAGATCATGAGGCTTTTAAAATATCCAATAGGAGATTGGTTAAAGACGATGGCACAAGAATATAAAAAAGCACTGCTTTTTGGAACTCGGGGTGCGTGTGGCAGAGTTGTGGCTCCCCATGCACCCAGCGCTGCTTTGCCTGTTGCTTCCCACCCTAAATCAATTGAATCCAAATAAAACTATATATTTTTATAAAAATTGGCTTTGTCTGATTATAACAATTTGATGAATCTGACGTGATCTCAGTGTGCTTTCCTGGACTGTGGCTTCTTGAGGGGCGCCCCACAGATTGTGGCTCGAAAGTAGCAGTCTGGGTCAGTCTCCAGAGATCAACGGACAAAAGAGAAGCAATAGTCAAAGGAATTGGAGCTCCAAAGGAAGGACTGAAGTATAAAATACCCATAATTCTGGTGCACGAAGGCCCGAACGAAGACGACAGTCATGAGTATAAGGGATACCGTTCGATTAGGTGGGATTCGATTGCTTGTGTGTGAGAGTGTGATTGAGATGGAACCTAATTCTGGAAACGAAAGTAGTTTCAGAGCCAGGATTTGAGTTCCGAATCGAGTGTGGAGGTCTTCTAACCGCGGTTCCAAACTCCCATGAGGGATTTGGCCGGTGAAGGACCAAAGAGGATCCTATAGGACTCGTGGGTGGGAGCACAGGTTCTAGGGGCATGTGGGTGGGTAGAGCGTTCAGCCCCCCCTGCAAGACACTCTTACTGGTAACCAAGGGCGAGAGAAATTGCAGTAGAAAATTCCCAGGGCAAGAGGAATTGCCTTAGAAAATTCCCAAGGTATACGTGGGTGGGTAAGAGATTCAACTCCCTGGATCCAACCCCCTACAAGGGCTGTAGGAGTTGCCACAGTAAAACTCCTAGATGTGTCAGAAGGAATCAAAAACCCGGGACGAGAAAAAAAAGGAGTAAATTACTGGATATACCACCACATAGTCCATTAAGCATAATGATTAGAAATTGGAATGAAAGAGGTCCTAGAAGAGGAAAAAGTAAATTTAGTCCAGTATTGCATAGTTAAATGGCCGAAGGCACCTTTAAAACCACATGTCTTCTGGCCTACTTTTGGATCTTTTGAAGACTGGATTTGCCAGACTTTAAATACATATGTTTACTCAAAAAAACCCCTTTTAGTCAAGAAGAAAGCCATTATGCGAAATTGTGGATCAGGACTTCATGTCCTTATCCAGCTTCAATACTTACACTAAAAAAGGATGAAAAATCTGAAGAAAAAAAAGGGGGATAAGAACAAGGAAGGGACAGAAAAAGTTGATAAATGGGAACCACTAGATAACTTTCCGCCTCCATAGTTTAATTATCCGGCCCTGGCTGCTTTGACTGCTCCGGCGGCTTTAACGACCCCAGCGGTTCCCCTTCTACCTCCAGCTGCATGTACAAGAAGTAAAACTGCCGTAACTGAGGGAGCTTCTCTATATACATTACGGGAGATACCCCTCGGAGGCAATCAAGGAGGCATCGGATTTGTGGCAGTCCTGTTAGACACCTCTGATATCCGAAATTTTAAGAAAGAGATGGGGACTCTATTAGATGATCCTCTCGGAGTAGTTGAGAGGTTAGATCAATTTTTAGGTTCCAATACTTACACTTGGGAAGAAGTACAGTCCATTTTAAGCATCTTTTTTACGACCGCGGAAAGGCAAATGATTAAGACAAGCCGGAATGCGTTTGTGGGAACTGCAAAATAAAGCAGGGCCGCCGGCAGATCAGAAATGGCCCAGTGTCTGCCCTAATTGGGGTCATCAACAAGAACAGGCCCAAAGGGCCAACAGAATATGAGGGACCTTAGAAATTTAACAGTGGCCGGCATTAGAGAAGCAGTTCCTCGGGGGCTAAACATTAATAAAGTCTTTAGCGAACATCAAGGGAGAGATGAACCACCCATTGATTGGCTGGAAAGATTAAGAAAGAATTTACGAATGTATTCAGGGGTAGACCCGACACGCCCGGTGGGAGAGGCTTTATTAAAAACTCAGTTCGTAGCCAATTCGTGAGGTGCCATCAGGAAAAAGTTAGAAAAAGTAGACAACTGGCAAAACCGGCGTCTACAGGAGCTATTAAAAGAAACACAGAAAGTGTATGTTAGGAGAGACAAAGAAAAGCAGACAACAAAGGCTAAAATATTTGTTGCAGCAGTCAGAGAAACCTTCGAGATCTCGTTCTAATGGATTTACCTGGAGCTTTGGTTGGTGAAAAGAAAGGGGCGGTAATTAGCGAAAACGAATTAGCATGCTATTATTGTGGAAAGAAGGGACACTTACAGCAGAATTGTAGAAAGCAGGAGCAGGATAAAAGGATGTTTAAAGAAGAATAAGGGAGTCGGGAGCTCTATTTTCTGGGAACAAAGACGTCAAAGGAGCGCATGCTAAAATGAAATCTCCAGAGAGAAGAGTTTGGATTTTTAGTAGATAGGGGTGCAGAAAAATCAACTGTAAAAAATATTCTGAGGGGATTTATTATTGCTACCGGAAGCTGAAATAAAAAATAATAGTACAAGAAAAAAAAATAATAATGAAAAAATTATACATTAATGGAAAAAGATGAGCAACAGATAAATCCTAAAGTCTGGTATGCAAAAGGAGAGATTGGAAAGCTTAATATAAAGCCTATTAAAATTTATATAATTGATCCGGAGACACCAATTCAGATAAAACAATACCCCATTCCCCTAAAGGGTTGAGAGGGGCTGAAACCAATTACAGATGAATTATTAAGTAAAGCACATTGGAACCTTGTATGTCTCCACATAATACACCTATTTTACCGGTTTTAAAATCAGACAGATCTTACAGATTGGTGCAAGATTTAAGGGCTGTAAATCAGCAAACTGTGGCTTGTTTCCCTGTGGTAGCAACCCCCTATTATATGCTGCTTAACCAAATACCCCTTACTATATTTGGTACAGTGTAATTGACTTAAAGGATGCATTTTGGTCCTGCTCCCCAGGACAAGGGGAATGGAGACTATTTTGCATTTGAATGGGAAGATCCATCTAATAATAGAAAACAACAACTCAGATGAACAGTGCTTCCCCAAGGGTTTACAGAATCGCCTAACGTTTTTGGGCAGGCATTAAAAAAATTACTGCAGACATTCAAGCCATCCTCAAAAATAAAGCTTTTACAATATGTAGATGATTTATTAATAGCTGGACAAACAGAGAATAATGTCAAGATGGGGACTATAGAATTGCTGAACTTTGTAAGAGAAAAAGGATTAAAGGTTTCAAAATCTAAATTACAAATTGTAGAATATGAAGTCCTTGGGGCACTAGGGCTTTGAGTGATCATTTCTTGAGGTATTTTGGCTGCACTGGAATATATGAAATTGCAAAACAAGCTACATACGGTTGTTTAACATGTCAAAAGATTAATAAAAGATCTATGATACAGACCGCAAATGGTGGAAGGAAAACAGTTTATTAACCTTTTGAGAGGGTCCAGATAGATTTCACAGAACTACCAAAAGCTGGAAAATATAAATATTTGCTGGTAATGGTGGATCAATTAACTCATTTGGTAGAAGCCTTTCCTACCACCAGAGCGACTGCTCAATCAGTAACTAAAATAATATTGGAACAAATTATACCACGATTTAGAATTATAAAATAATTTGATTTGGATCAAGGTACTCTTTTCACATCTGAAATCGTAACGTTGGTTACAGAAGCTCTGGGCATTACTTGGGAATATCACACTCGGTGGCATCCAC
This sequence comes from Athene cunicularia, assembly GCF_003259725.1. Taxonomy (NCBI): domain Eukaryota; kingdom Metazoa; phylum Chordata; class Aves; order Strigiformes; family Strigidae; genus Athene; species Athene cunicularia. The sequence goes on along the minus strand of NW_020799143.1, from coordinate 5,963,766 downwards.
AAAGTTCTAGACGAGTAAAGTGAATGAATCAGACCTTAAAACAACAGTTATCTAAATTAATGTTAGAAACTAAACTCTTACGGATTAAATACTTACCCTTAGCCTTACTCCATATTAGAACAATGCCAAATTCAGAGACAGGTCTCTCACCTTTCGAGATGCTATATGGGATGCCATATTCCCAAGGTATGCCTTTAGGGTATCCATTAATAGAAAACATGACAATTCAACAATATATTAAAATGACTGGAAAAAACCTGAATGAATTAAGAATGAAAAAAGAGTATTAGCCCAGACAACTCCTTCAGGATTTATAGTACACAAAATACAACCTGGAGATGAAGTAATGATTAAAACTTGGAAGGAGGAAAGCTTATCTCATAGGTAAGAAGCACCATTCCTAGTACTATTAACCACAAAAACTGCTGTAAGAACTGCTGAGAGAGGGTGGACTCAAGTTTCCAGGATAAAAGGACCTGTTACAGAAGAGCCTCAGTGGAAGATTGAATCAATGCCAGGAGACCTAAAGCTTCAAATGCAGAGGAATCAACAAAGGGATGGACTCATTAAGACTAACTGAATAATTAGAAGGACTCTATATTAGTAACAAGAAAATTTAAGGTATTTGTTATGAAGTTTTCTAAAATCCTGAATGTTTGTTATAATAAGTTGTGGTATCTGAGACGGGGAGTCTAAACAATCTTAGATTGATGGTGCAAGGCCTGCGCAAAAACAAGGGGAGGCCTATGGGACTGTTCGAAAAAGACATACCAAGTACTGATAACGTTGCTAGGCGATTAACTCCTAGCCCAAAGAGAAGTCCCCTCTAGTCTTTGAAGAACAGACTACTCCAAAACATTGGCCTGGAAGAAAGCCAGAGAACAACTGAGGCTGCAAAGAGTGACAGGGTGAAAAGTTCATCAGCGAGGAAAAAGAGGTACTTCATCTTTACGACCCCTCCCCAGGAGATTGCAACCCCAACCCGGAGCTTGGAGAGCTCATCGCGCAGGCGCTAGAGGAGGAGACCTGATTACCATGAGAAGCGAGGGGAGGCGGGGGTAGACTATGTATATGTATAGGCGTTTTATGAATATGCACTATTTTGTAACATGTAAGCCGGACAGGAGCTGCAGACAGAGCACATGCTTGTGGTGGAGCGATCCCCCATGCACCCAGCGCTGAATAAACATACCCACTTTATAACTCCAAAAGTTATAGAGTGATTTCTCTGCAAAACAGTATCTGTTTTATAAATAAGTGTATAAGCCATTGTATATAGTTGAATAAGAAGTTAAGTAAGAGTAAGAAAAAGGAGAAGAAGACTAAAAATAAATTCGAAGTGAGGGCAAAACCGGGTTGGCCTCCATTTTTGCTGTTAAGAAGATAAACACCCGACTGTTGGCAAGAACCCAATGGGTCTAGGGACAAACAGAAAAATGTGCCATACCGGACCTCACTATAGTGGTTTCCTTTTTCTCCTAACTATATGTATCAGCCTTGTAATGAATACAGAAAGTCGAAATGTTCCATATAATCCCCTTGAAGATAATGTTTGTTTTATTAGCCAAGACAATAAGCAGAACTTTCAATCTAAGACACTGTTGGGTCTGTGGAGGACCTTTAGGACTGTCCAGCTGGCCGTGGGTCTCTGTACCCCTCACTCCATTGCAGATTGTGAGTAATTACAGTGATATTAACAATACTACCTGGGAAGAAAACGGAACATGGCCAATCTAGTTTCCAAATCAGGGCAGATTTTGTTTGAACTGAACTCAGAAAGGAGGAATTGATGTAGGGGAGAGTAAATGCCAGTGGACACTTACACATAAATTGACCAACAAAGATAGAGGTATTTATATATGGTTATGGCTTAATGAACAGGGACGTAGCAAAGGATTCAAGGGATTTTGGTCAGATAAAAATGAAACTGAATATGCTGAATTATACAGAAACAGCTTTTATAATCAAACCTGTGTATGGAGAAATAATACGGGACCCTGGTATTGCAATATACAAATAAATGATAATTTAAACAAAGTTTTCAGTCCTTTAGGAGATAAACACACAACCTTAATTGGACCCCTGATCATTTTGTTATTAATTCTCACTTTTGGACCTTATATCTTGAACAAATTAATTAACCTTGTTAAGAACAGGATTGAAGCCATCCAACTCATGATGTTAAGGCAACAATATACTGATTTAACCCAAGAAGAAGAACACCGCTTAGAGACTGAATTAGAAAATACCACCTTTTAGGGGCTGCTAGAGAAGCTTTTTTTAAGCTTAACCAGCAAATTAAGGTATAAAAAGAAAAAGGGGGGACTGTAATAAACTATTGTAACTAATTTGTTAAGTTAAGCAAGACAGGTAATTTAATCAACTATTTTAACTAATTTGTTAGGTTGGGCAGGGCGGGTATGATACACTTGAATTATCTGTAAATGTTAAACTATAAAAATGTAAAGTGTGCCATTCAGATTGGAACAATGTAACCCAGAAACCCCACCTAAAGCTGATATGTAATTGCTGTTTGAAGAAAGGCCTGCCAAAAAGATGAGATCATGAGGCTTTTAAAATATCCAATAGGAGATTGGTTAAAGATGATGGCACAGGAGTACAAAGAAGCGCTGCTTTTTGGAACTTGGGGTGCGTGTGGCAGAGTTGTGACTCTCCACGCACCCAGCGCTGCTTTGCCTGTTGATTCCCACCCTAAATTGATTGAACCCAAATAAAATTATATATCTTTATAAAAATTGGCTTTGACTGATTATAACAGCTCTATCTAGTTTAGTCTTTGTAATGAATAGATCGCCATATATGGACGGTAGAAATTGATACACTGGTACTTTCAGATATAGAGGTGATAAACCAGCTGGGACAACTCCTGTTGTTCAAAAATCGGCTAAGAGAATCTGTGCATGCTCCGAGGAGAAGTACAAGGTGAAGGAGACTACGAGCTTTGCTCCCAAAGACCCCCGAAGATGCCAACCAGGAAGCAATGCACAGGTGCAAAGAGAACATAACCTGCTGACACCAGCCTCTAGAACTAACTCAGCCTTACTTATGCATATGGAAATTTGTGTTATGTAATCCAATGAATAGGAATAGCCACACAAATGTGCTCTTGGTGTGCAAGCTTTGTGGAGAAATCCCCTTGCACCCTGGAGCTAAACATACCTGCTTTATAGCTCTCTGAGTTGTAGAGTCTGTTTCTGCAAACCACTTGCTCTCCCCCCAGATAATCCCAGATTTATTAGAATAAAGCACAAGATAGAGAAATCCTGCCATAACTTCTAGGGCTGTTCAGAACCTATTAACCAACTAAAGTCTGATCATGGAGTTTAAACAACTTATGTTCTGTGGGTAATGACACATAAATGTGATGGTATTTGGTGGCAGAAAAATAAAACAGTGGAGATGTGAGAAAGTGATGAAGTGATGTCCAATAACGTTGGACAGATGGACCAAATGTCCTGTATTCTCAGCTGCTATAAACAGTTAATTTCATCTAAGGACAGGTCTGCAACTAGAAATTCAAATACATTGCACATTTTACAGTATTACATCTTTGCTTGTGGAGATGATGAAGTGTTATGCTCACATATATATCAGGAAAAAATTCCATTTGATTGTAATTTATTCATGAATTTTCATGGATACTGATTCTTCAGTAAAGGAAAATAAATCATCCTACCACATTTTGTCTAAGAACAGATGTTTTTCCCAGTTAGTGTGCTACATAAATGGAAAGTGCTAAGAGATTGCTGGCAGACATCCTTCAAACTGGACTTGAGAAAATGAGCATTTTACTTCAGTGATAGACTTTAATGGTCAATGGTCAAATTGCCATTTGGCTCTGCCAATTAGGAGTTCAAAGGAGGTCCTTATGGTTGTTTTAGCTCTGACTAATGTCAGATTGATCTTATGTCTTCCTTCAGTAATTCATGTATTTCCTTTTGTAATTTATACATTCACAGTCCCTCAGTGGTGTATTCAAGGCAGTGGAGCAGCATGTACTGCAGCTTAGAAATGCTTGCTGTGTCTCTGGGTGGAATTTGAAAATCTTGAGTTAGGCACTGAGGTTTCTCATGCAGTGGAGAGATGAGCAGTAATCTAACATCCAAAGCAGGGAGCTGGCCAGATCTGCCTAATGACAACTCAACCAAGGGAGTGGTCTTTACTGTTACCTGACATCTCAGACTACCGTGAGGTCTACTGCTATTGGCACCATGCAGAAAAGCAGTGGTTCAGTCCTGTAAAGTCAGATGTGTTGCTTGCCTAGAAATAACGATTTCCTGCAATGCTTAAGACAACTCTGACAGTTCCTGCCTGTAGAGATATTGTATCCCCCCCGACGCTCTGGGTTTGAAGGATGAGAAATAGGAGGCTGTTAACTGAGTAAATAAAAAATTGTACGCATTTGTGCCATACTGTTATAAATCTACATTAAGCTCAGGTTAATGTTAGGTAAACTACTAAGTAGCTGGCAGTGTGGGATGGGATGTTTTTAAGAGCTTCAGAGAATCTTCATAGAAGTTTAATGCAGGAAACAGAATCCAGTGGTTACTGCCTGATGGATAGAAAGTTAGTATGATGCCTCTTTTTGATGTAGGAGAAAATTCATGCAAATTAGAAAGGAATTAAAATTAACAAGGTATGTATTACCTTGTTCAACTTCCACAATGATTGCAAGCTAAATTCCTCTCCATCAACAGCAGTACAATATCTGTGCATATATGCATATAACAAATTATCAAAATAAGAAATTGGATCAAATATTCAATGTGATATGAATATATCAAATATCTGTCAAACACAAGGATTCCACACAAGAATCCAGTCACACAACATACAACACATGAAGGAGGTCACACAACTTATGCTGTGTGAATTGTACCATAAAATATCTGACATATCCCATCACACAACACACAATGTGCTAACTACGTCATAAAAGTTGTGCAAATCTTCAAAATAACAAACTGGAGAAGCTTTTCCATGCCTTCATTTAGCATTTGGCTTTGTATGGCGAGTGACACAGGAGTTACATCAGTAGAATGACCCATCTGAAAACTGGCTTAGCCAGAACAGAGATTATTCTTTACCCAGGTCAATTCCCTGGATTTCTTCAACCAATAGTGAATGTGCAGGCATGGATAGCCAGGAGAAAAGAAAAGCAGTTAAGTCTACCTCTTTTGGCAGCATGTACATTCATCCTGTAGCTAATGTCAGCAAGATGGTGAAGTAGACCAGTTACTAAAGTGCTTCATTGATTTCCAGCCACAGAGGAGCTCTTGTCCTCACTCCAGAGACCATCCCTTTCCCAGGGGTCCAAGACGACCCCATCACTTAGCCTGCTGGCATTCTGAGTGGTATTTATTTGATAGCATTTTTTCTCTAAAACTGTGTGTCGTATAGCATTTTTCTCTAAAGCTAAAAGATTTTCTGAGCAGGTGTGAACTGTTCATTTTGCCTAACATCAGGATAAAGATTATCATTAGGAATGTGGTCAAGACCATTTATGTAAGGAACCCTTAACATGCACTTTCCTTCTATCCTTAACTTTAGCTGACCTTAAGAGAATATAGATTTCTCAGATTTGAAATATACTTGTGAATATTCTCCAAATAGTAGAGCACTGTACAGGTGTGACAATAAAATTCAGTACTAAGGTGCTGAAGTGCTAAGGCTTGCACAACAGGCCCAAACCAGAGTTGACCTATAGATGAATTCTGTATATTTCATAACTGGTAACCATTATGCCAACAGGTATTATACTAAGTTATAATAAACCACCTATCCTGATGTAAAAGGTGGAAGTGTTGAAGCCTGAGCAACAGGCCCTGAACTGAAACTGTTAACCCGGAATGTAATCCTTAATGAAATATGCATGGAGGATGTAGGTACCTTGAATGTATCCTTCCCTTCCTTTGTATGTGAATAGAATAACAGAGTCATGGAGGCAGGTGTCTGTCCTGGAGACCTGATGTGAGACCTTGTGCATAATTCCATCAGATAACAGAGAATCTCCCTTGGCTTCTCCCCTGAGCCCTCACCAGGCTCTGAGGGGGCAACCTATTGTGAGATTGAAACCAGGTATTTCCGCTTAAAACAAAGGTGCCAGATCTTCTGGCTTACTGATTTTTAGGTATATAAGGTTGGGCCCACTCACAGCGACTTTGGAAGCCTCACCCATGGTGGATGCACCCCATAGGATTTCCCCCTTGCCGGGACAGGCTCTGCGGGTCTGGGTGATGGGAACATGTGCAAGGGGTGAGGGATCTTTCTTCATCAATATTCTCTCTCAGGTAGCAATGATTTGATGCATTACACAGTATTTTCCTATTTGTTCTGTCTTTTCTTAGTGTATGTTTTCTGTATTATTCTGTTATATTAATTAAGTTCTTTCTAGTAAAATATGCCTGCTCTTCTCACTCTGGTGTCTGAGTTTAATTGGTATCCCTAATCAGCAAAACAAGTGCTGAGAGCTTGCCATTCCATGTCCTTCAAAAGTATACAGCATGCAGGAATGTAAAATCTGAAACAAAAGAAACCTTGGTTCAGTGATTCTGTTTAATAGCAGACAATTACTTTGTTCTTTGAGGCAACTCACAAACAGTGAGCAGGAAATGCTTCATAAGGATGATATTCATGGGACTGTTAGTCCAGACTGTGACACAGCAAATAAATCCATTAGTGGAACTATGATGCCCTTTCAAAGTACTAAGCAAGTTAAGGCTTTCAGAATTGCAAAACTAAGTCCAAAAGATATTCATCATGACAAAAACTTTAGGAAAGCAGGGAACTAATCACTCTACTCCATACAGTTCTCTGTGTAACTATTGCAGTGGTAAACTCTCTAATGCCTGTGGTTCTATATTCATAACCAGGCTTCAGATTGCTCCAGGCTATTCCAAAGGCTGTTTGCAGTGTGAAGCATATCAGCCTTATCTAAGTGTTCCTTTTGCTGTTCTCAAGGTTTCATGACCATTTCTTTACCTCAGCAGCAGGTTTGTTTTTACTTTTTTGATTTATGAAGTTGAAGGGGAATCACTCCCTTACAGTGCAGCAGTATGTGAATGTTTTATGATTACTAAATCCCTCATGAATATCATGCCTCACCTTACTGAATCTGTTATCTAGCAGTATATAGGCTAGTTTGAAAGCCAGCCTCCCTAAGTATACTTCTCTATGGTGTGTGCACATATGTCTGACTTTTATGCATTTTTAAATGATAATGAAAACATTCTTTTAAGCATATAGTAGCATTTATGGGGGGAAAAGTGTAGATTTCTTTCTTTGCTCACTAACTACATACAGCAAATGCTATATACTTTAAAGGCGATTTTCACAGTCTCATTAATTTTCCATAAAGGGCCCCAGGGTATCATCAGAACAACACTTGGGTCCCATAGAGAAAGTCTACAGGTAATATACTGAAAGCATGCAGAAATCTGTGTCATAATTCAGATGTATTTTCTAGTGTGTAAGTAATAGTACACATTCTGCTTGTCAACACAAAACTCTCTGGCTTCAGCAGTGTAAGATTTCCAGACAAAATATCGAGTTTGACATCTTCAGGAACAGTAGAGTGGATAGCCCAGTTGCCTTCTGCTCAGTAGCTGAGTCTGGACACCAGTGGCACCTTGAAGTCATTATCTCAGCATGAGTCACTGAGATACTCAGGCAATTGGAAGATGTATTGATGAAAACTGGTATGGAGGAAATTGTACTACCATTTCTTTAAAAAACATAAGTGGAATGGATTTATCTTCTTACCCAGGATCTTCTGCTTCAGTGAGACATACAGGAGTATGTAAAGCAGCCCAGGTGGTTAGCTTGGAATCACACCTTCAGTCCCACTGTTCAAGTTTTGCATAAGTCTGTTTGAAGAAAAAGATGAATCATGACAGGCTTAGTCCCCCTGTCATATACAGCATTCATCTTAGTGGTCTGGAAGAGATGACAAAGTTTGTGGATGACACAAAACCATGCAAAACAGTAAGGTAAGGACTTGTTGTGAATAACTCTGACAGGACCTCCTAAGACTAGTGTTTTAAGGACCAGGTCAGGAAGCTCAGTGTAGATAAATGAGGAGGAATGCCTGTGGGAAAAGAGACATACACAACTTGACATACACAGCAGTGGATGCTGAGCTCATCATTATAATATCTTGTCACATGAAAACACAGTTCAGTGCTCGAGTGTAGTTCAAAGCAAATCACAGAATCACAGACTCATCTTTAGTTGAGTCTCCAGTGAGTGCCCATGTGTCAGGCATTTGATATTGAAATGATCCATTCTTCACCCTTAGAGAGAATGCGTGCAAATGAAGAAACATGCTTTGTACTTTGCTGCAGATAACTTGTTCATCAAAGACAAGTCCATTCCAGATCTGACATCCATGAAACATTTGAGTAATAAAAGTGCTTTGAGAAGAAGTTCTAGGCATTATATATGCTGAACAAACACATTTGTTATCTGAAGCATTTTATCTGCATACAATTTTCAAAGCCTTCTTCAGAATAGGAAAATTCTGTCATAGGAAGAGATCTCCAAAACATCCAGTTATTACTGCATTTGTGTAAACTGTGTTAAGCCTGTTTACAGCAGTAAATCTCTTACAGCATCTCTTACACCACTTCTGGTCACAGTGAACTATTTGTCTTTGGAGTAAGAGAATGAATCAAAAAGTCCCCACAACAAATGAGGCAGGTGAGCTAGTTAGCTGAAAAACTAGCATAACACTTCTCCAGTTTTCAATTCAACAATTCTTAGCCCTAAAAATCCATACTAGGAAGCAACAAGAGACATGGCATTTGAGAAAAAAAGTATTCTTGCACTGAATAAATCTCCTAAAACTTATTATACCGTATATGTAGTATTTTGGCAACACTCATAAGAAAGAACAGACTGATGTCGAAGACCTGATTATTCAGCCTTCATGTCTCAAGATGAAGTGAACAAGATAACCTACCACAGTTGTTTTTTCTTTCCATATATGTAATTTACTTCAGAATGATTTACTAGCCCGCCTAAGCCATGCAAATGGGGGAAGTTTTTTTTTAACTGACGGTTCCACCCTTAAAATGTTGAAAATACTCTACCTACAAAATGTATACAGAGCTATAAACAAACGCAGAAGCTTTCTCAAGAGTAAAGAAGAAACATCTTCCTCCCAATTCCTACAATGGATGTGATTTTTAAAAAGATTCTATGTAGTTTTCTGATAAAAAACTCAAACCAATATTTGTTTACATCCCCAGTAACATTTGATTTTGTGATGGCTTACTGAAGTCTTAGCAATACAGAGTGCTGTTCACTCTGATTCAAATTTATTGCATGACCAAATCTCTACTAATATTAAGAAATGCTCACCTCTCATTCTCTAGTGCTTTAATGTCTGACTTTAGTGACCCAAATTGCCAGGCACCTTGCATCTTCCCGGACAGTCTTTTCTACCTTGCCTCATATGCCATTCTCAGTTTTGTTTGTTTTTTTTTTTCAGAGACCAACAACAAACTTTCCCCAGGCTGAAATGAACTTATGCTTTCAGTAACACAAATGTCACATGGTCCTTGACATTAGACATTCCTAGAAATAGACATTCCTAGAAACACAACCAAATTTCATGACCAGCTTTCTGTATTAGGCTAAATTTAATATTAATTCTAAAAGCTGTGATACCATATCACATATCTGCTAACAAGATAAACTTTCAGTATACTCAGATGTTTTGTGCTACTTACAGCATATTGAATGCTATGCCAAAATTCTTTCTATATGGGCTAGATTTTACAGCAATAATTAATTGGTTCCCTTGCTAATCAACTGGCTTTAGTTGAAGGAGAAAATTAAGCTCAAGCATGAGTAATCATGGATACTGCCTGTCTTAGCATATTTACATATGGCAGGTTGTTATCTAGCAAAAGGTTAAAGGATACTAAGGGTATACAGGGCTATATGGATGAGGAAAGTATTCTGTCTGAAAATAATGCAATACAAAAGAGAGTGGTGTTTTAGACAGTAAGATGATTGTTACTAGAATACTGGCCATGCAGGATGTCTGAATGCAAGAGAGACTGAGAAGTCATGGGAGGCTGAATATAAGCTGAAGTTCAACAACTTTTAGTGAAAGAGAGCAAAAAGGGAACAGAAGAAGATTATAAGTCAACCTGTCATCTCTTCAGTCAAAGAATCACCTTATGCAGGATGATACCTTTAAATTAACTTATATGAGATGGTGCATAATTATTTACAAATAAATAATAAGGAAAGCACAATGAAAGTGTATACAGCAACATGTAGGTGCCTTCCTTTAGAAATGTGCATATGTAACCTGGTTGCTGTCTGTTTGTAATAACCTTATGACTGTACAGTCCAGCCTAAGCTTCATTTGTTGAAATTTTTGTAGGCACCTGATTTTAATTTGAATTGAGTTTCAGAACCTCAGTTTTCCACTCAAGTCACACATAGCACAGAGCAACATTTCAGATGCTCTGAACATCTTTGGAAACTATTAATTAACTCTGTGTCACCTTTTAACAGAACTGGTGAAAAATTAGCTCGACAGGTTTCCTTTGGTTTCTTTAATTGCTTTTCTCATCTCCAGCAAACCTGCTCGAAGCAGATGTCCATAGAAAGTGATATACTTTTTCCCACAATTAATACCAGCAGTTGCTGTCAAATGAGAGATCAGTTTAAATAAGCAGCTTCTGGAAGCTTAGGGAATGCTAAGTATTAGGACAGGTTATGCTATAAATGACCATGTTTTGGACTACAGTTAGTTTCACTATGAAGTTCCTGATAAGCTCCAGTTATTAGCTGGTAAGAAGAAAAAAGGTCTTGGATAGAACCGTTTGTTATTGTTACCTATACAGCAGAGGAATAACCATCTTCATCCTGCCACATGGGAAAATATTTTTGAGTCCAATCTGAATTTGTACTCCACATAGTTTGGCAGCTGTAAAAATAATTTTATGCACATTCTGAGACCTCTTTGTTTTCAGTGGAGGTGGCATTAAAGCAAACAAAAAGGAAAACCAGCCTCCCACACAACACCTGAGTTGTAATTTCTGAGCAAAAGTAGCTGTAATGGACAGTTTGAGCCCCATGGAATTAGAGAGCTCCTAATAATTTGTCATTTAATATCTTGTTCAATACTGTTTTTCCATCTTCATTCTATTGGTGTCTCTGGGTGGTTAAAGCATTGCCATTCATGTTTTTTCAGGAATGCAAACTAAGATTATATTTGTGTTTAATAACTGTTCAAGCCTAAAATTATATAGTCCAAGTAGGATATTTCTGGACACAAACTGTGAGAGCTGACAGCATGACACTGATAATAAGTTGTTCTATAGAGGCCTCCCACAACCTTTGCCATAGTAATTTAAGAAAACTTAAGTGAGAGAAAATAAAAAGAGGAATTTCTGAGGGAAACTATTTCTTATGGAGAAACTGTACCTACTATACATAATGATCTTTGCTAAACCTAACAGTCACTACAGTGAGTAGTTTAGGTTCACTCTACCCTCTCATTTTTTCCTAAAATTTCATGTTTCAAAGTTCAGTGCAGCATCATGGATACCGGTTATCCAAATCTGAAACAGAAAACCAAGCTGTTAAAATTTGATCTACAGGTACCTTCCAAAGATGAGTATGGATATTCCATTTCCTTAAATAACAGAAACGAACTATTTGGGTTTTCCAGGCATGTTGGTGTCTCATTGAAGAAGGAAATATTTTGTCCAAAAAAAAGGCTTCAGGTCAGTCATACCAGACATTTACAATTTAAAAATGCTATTTTAAACCTACTGAGTATGAAAAGCTGTTCTCCAACAGCAGCTAGACCCAGGCAACAAATAAGCAACAAAATCACTCCCATTTCAAGAATACAGGTATTACTCTGATATTCTAATTAAAGGCCTTAAATACAGAAAACAGAATGGAGAGACTAAGTCAGGAACCAAAATCTGGGATTTTTCAATCCAAAGTTTTTGTTCAGGCCTAGAGGCAGCTTGAAATAAATTGCAGAAATTCACAGCTGAAATTCTGCAGTAAGGGTATTCAAAGCCATGTTTGCTATTATGCCATTCTGTTTATCATTCTGAATAACCTGACCTGTAGAGAGTCTCTCTTTTGCAGAAAAACTTTGGATAAAGCCTAGTGCACCCTAAATCTGTTCAAACAAGTCTATGCTATACATCAGTACTGCTGTAATGTGCAGTAAGTCACGTTCACAAACTCTCTTTTAGTTCTAGCCAATGAGGTTGAATGAAACCTGGACAGTGCCTAAATTATACATGGTCCCTTATCATAGGAAAATTGTAATTTTTTCACATCTTCCTTAAAACAATCACAATTTCTCCTGAGTGTGACTTGTCACACTAGAGTCCTTATACATATATTTTAGACTAACCCAAAGGATGCTAGATAGGGAGTGAAAACCTGGCATAAACTAAAGCCAGGGAGTTTGAAGTCAGCATATTGCATACAGGCACAGACAGGTGGTTCAGACTAGGAGCTTGAGCGCTGTGGATCTTCTAAACACTGGTCTAGCCCAGTATGCTGGCACATGTTAAATAATCACCGCTTCTCTACACTTGTTGACTGTTTTCACTGCAATTACACTGAAATACTGCTGCCTGCCCCCAAACTCCTGATGCTTTCTGCCATAACCATCTCACCACATCTAAAGGAGGTGTTCTCCTCCAAATCAGAGCAGGGGGCTGTGGTGCTGCTCCAGGCTAATTTGCTTGATTCAGTGATTCTGGCACTGGTAAAAAGAGTCTTAGTAAAAGAGACCGCCTGAAGACAGAATTTTCCTTGCATCTTCTGTCCACTTTTGCTTCCCGCACACAGGGATAGGCTGGTAACTTAGTTATCTCAAGTGTTTCTTTGTAGTCGAACCACCACTTGGAGATGTGTTGGTTGATAGCCTTTCAGAGCATATGGGGGTGTTTGAAAGGCACAGTCACATCAAGAATGAATATGCAAGAGCAAAAAGTACTAGAGAATATTACAATTAATGCTGATTTGGCTGGGAAATCCTGAGAAATTCACTCCTGACCATTAATGAACTGGTTTCCTAGATGACAGAATGTAAAACATTATTTTAAAAAATACTAGACAAAATTAACTGTACCGGACTCCTCTCTGGCAGAAAGTTACTGAACTGCTACCTAGAAATAATAAGCAAGACAGCCCCCTGGAAACAAGAACATCACTAGCCAGAGTTTTGGTTCCCTTGAGATTAATTTCCCACTTGCCTGCCTAAGCAAAATTGCATGCAGATTTATAAAGAACAAACATAACTCAGATTTTCTAGAGTGGGAGGAGAAAAAGTCCTGATCACCTGTGGATTATCGGCTTAGAAAGCTGAACTCCTCTGAGAGCAGTAGCAACACCATCACATACTGAGGTGCTTCCCCATTCCCGTAGGATGTACCAACATTTTAAAACTAAATGCAAAGAACAGTCTTTAATGATACCCATTCTGTCTTCATTCTTGTTTATAAGAAGTATATGTGCATATACAAATTTATGTATAAATATGTATACCTATACACACATGCATATACATACATGCACTGTACACATACACACACATATATATTTTAATATATGATCCTCAGGCTTTTTGGCACTGTGATACAGGAATGGATCAGCTTTACAGAGGTGATCAGCCACCAGTTTATTGCACACAACCACCTCTCCAAAGTGTTTGCTATGCATTTGTCTACTAAAAGCTGTTGCCACCTAGCTATGTATCATCTCTGCAGTATCAGGAAAGAGTAACTTCATTTTGCAAATGAAATGTTAGAAAAATTAATCTTAACAGGGAGCCTGTGTCAAAAAGACCACTACAACAAAGCTTTCCTTTTTCTGGAGCAAAGTCTTAATGATCAATCCATCATGTAGCAGGGAGTGCAACCATATAATTTTAAATAGCTAAGTGATAACCAAGTGTGTATATCACTTATAGAAAGATCAAAGGATGAGACAAGAGTTGAACAATTAAAGTCTATGTCCCTTTCAAGGGATACTTCCTCCCAGTTTCAGCACATTTGCATGCAATAGAGAAGGGACAAGATCTTTTAAATGCAAATATGAAATCAGGGTTAATGAGGAAAACCACTGAACATCAGATAGCCATTCATTATTTAAGAGTTACCCTAGCACAAAGGTCCACCCAGTATACATTTTCTTCATGTGCTTATTCTGATGATCAGTTGCTAAAAAAAAAAAAAAAAATTAAAAATTTGCTCCTTATTTTTGAGATGGTGCATATTTCAGTATTGGTTCTGACAGAGGTATATGTACATGGCAGTTTTGTAACAATTACTGCAATGTCAGCCAACCCTGCAGTGTATATGCAGGTATTCACCTTTGTCAGAAGAGCTTTCTGATGTGTGCCTGCCACAGGAAATGGGATGAACCAAGAAGGAAGGAGAGGCAACTAGTGGCAAATCTGTGCTATTCTTTGCATCTCATGATAATGCTCTATAGACTTCCAGTGTTTCACATATGATCCACCACTTCTTTTAGACATTTGCTTGCTATTATGAATGTGAGTATATAAAAAATATAGGGGATTACTTTTTTTCTTCTCAGTTGGCAATCAGCACTATTTGAAAAGGAGATGAGGTCTTCATTTTTCTCCTCTAATTCTATTAGCAGTTCTTTGCATCTGTGTTCTTTTTCAGTGGACAGAGATGATGTTGCAAAGGGTCAGTGATATTTTTGACTGTGAAAGCATTTTCAGAAATAAAACCAGTTGTCAAGTTCATCATCTCATGGTCTAAATGTCAACCTCTGGAGCTGTAGAAGCAAAGAGCAAACTGTCCCGAGCATCCTCAATAAGCACAAGTTAATACGAAGGAACAATCATTGTGACTGACAGAAGGCTTGCAAATGTCACAGCTGTTTCTGTCTGCCTGGCTTTAAATATTTCTTCTGTTTGTGTATATTACTGTACACTGGTATAAATGTTACGAAGGGAATCCATAGTAATACACATATCTGAAATAAAGTTACAGACAAGGAAATAACCTTAGCGCAGATGCTTTTAGAGCCTTGCTGAAGTCAGTCTTATTACCTAGAACTGATCAAATGCTACAATTCTCTACCATGAAACTGATTCTTTCTTTATGCTGAGAGATACTTTAATACTAATGATTGCATAACATGTTTTAAGAGTTTTGACTATTTAGCCTTTCTTCTAAAGGTTTCAAGCATCAGAAACATGTTTTCTAGCCAAAAGTGAATAGGCAACACCTACTGAACAAAAAGGGCAAAAACCTAAGCAAACAATGTCAGCATTAAGATTCCTTAGAAGATGCATAGAAAATGCTCCAAGCATAATGCAAAATACAGCCAGCTCAAGTTTTCTCATCTGAAAAGACAAATCTAGTTTTCTTACCATGGGGTGAAAGCCTGAGAACAGGACAAGCTTTCTAGAACAAAGAAGAAAGGCTGAATTGAGAGGCAAACTCTTATTCTTGTTACCATGGGAGGGATGGAGAGATCGTCTCTCAAATTTTCAGAGGGAGCAAGAAACAGGGTTACTGTAGGGTCTATTTTCAATGTGTGTAAGTGGTAGATTAAAATGTTAATTTATTTGTTGGTTCCATTTCTGCTGAGTTTCCATTTCAGCTGAGTTTCCATTGCAGTTGAGATGCAAATTAGTGCTGTTATATCAAGACAGAGCAGTTAAAGACAGAATTAAAAGCTCAGTCAGAAAGAGAAATCTCAGGACAAGAAACTGAAGGAATTACCTGTGCTACGATACCCTAATCAGATGAATAATGTCTGGGCAGGCTTTCTTCATTGGAGGTGTGTCTCCAGCCTTTGACTACAATACAACCACTTTAGGTTATTAAAAAAACCAGCAACTGTGCATTTCTAACTTATTTTGCCTGTACTGAGAGAAAAAAACCCCAAACCTGTTGCAAGAAACTTATTTTAGGATCCCTTCACTGGAAGAACTTCTCCATGCTTTGTGAGATTAGAAACATCTTAAAAGGAGCAGTTTCCAAGCTGAGATAAAGGAGCGCACTCAGAAGCACAGGGATTGACTTAGAAGGTAAATATTATGTTATTACATCATTAAGGCAATTTGAAGCCTCAGCAACAGCAGCTCAGGCTGGTTAATATAGGGGTTCCTCATAAAACAGTCATAACACACGTAGGCATATTCTTAGAAAAGATGTGCACAAGTTGTGCCAGACCAGTAAAATCCAAAACTGGATTCAGGACAAGACCAATGACAGCAAAGGGATGCTAATATGGAGTCAAATGAAGTTATACTACCTTTTGCAGTGCAGATAAACACATTTTACTGAAGGTACTGTTTTGTCAAAATGGTTCAAATGAGTAATCATGTTTCCCTACAATTTAAATTTTAGAGTCAGTAGCAACATAACAGGAACAGGGACTGCATCAAGGTCTTCAGGCAAAAATTCCTGAAGTCTTCACATTGTGCTGAAAATAATTTTCACCAACTTCTCTCGAGGTCTTTAGGCACTGTTTAATGAAATCAGGTATGCATGAGTTCATATTTTATTTAAAGAGTTGACTACAAGAGGTAAGTAAATCACATCAGGAATACACATCTCATATATGAAAGGTTGGCACAGTAGTTAGTGCAGTTCCTTATAAGAATGTGGAAAGTCAACATTATAGTAATATCTTTTTCTATGCTTATTCCTCGGACAAAAACTCAGGGACATAAGAAGTAGTTTTTATATGGCATTTTAGAGACAGCCTCTTTGAAGACAGTTGCAGAACCATTTCAGAAAGAAAAGTAAAAAAAAAAAAAAGTATCAAAGTTTATGTATTAGCTGTTCTCTATTAAATCAAGATTTATGAGAGGCCTTGAAAACCAAAATGAAGTAAAGGTACTACCATTACTGACTACCATTAACTGCGTAATATTTTTCTATCCAGTAAAAGTGAAAAGCAAGCTGTTGTAGTGACAGCGACTGCTATGTGCATTCAGATTCTGCAAGGTTCCCCCTCCACAAATGTGCATAAACACACAAGGAAGACACACACACAGACATGTATATCCATAATATTAATTACAACTTGGAAAAAAAAGATGTCCAAGCAGATATCATATAATCCTTCAGCACATATCAGCTACTGGATAGGGAAGAACTACTGGAAGAACTTCAACAGAGAAGTTTTTGATTAAACACTGATCTCAGCCGTGCTCTCCTTGATGTCTTTTTTTCACACACCTTCATTTTTCCTTTTATAAAACCTAATTGAACTAATAAAAATCTTTGTAAAAACTCTTTGATTTCAAAGTTGCCTCCAAGTATGCCCAAAACTCATATAATCAAATGGAAAAAAGCACAATCCTGCTTTCTGCAAACTTCAGCTCCTCTCTGTTATTTGTATTACTGCAGTCTCGTGAGACAGAAACCTCAGCACTGTATGTCCAGGTAAGGCTCAAGAGAAGATCCATCTCTGATTACAGATTTACTCTATGAAGTCAGAGTCTTACCGAATTTGTAGTCAACACTTTTTCGTATACATGAAAATAAAATGTGCACTACCATTTAAACCAAGTTGAGTAAATAATGGGAAATCACTCCTCTCATGCTGCAGTGAATGGTTCTATATTTCTCGCAGCAATGGGTGACTTTGTTTAGGATTCCTCATGGAAATCCCTCTTTACAGCCTGTTGTTTACTATTTGCTGGCTGCATAGATAGTATGCACAAATTTCAGAAAATATTACCTGACTAGCTAATTTGTTTGTGAAATTCATTCTGTTTTTCTTGTTGTAATAAACATGTCAACCAGAGAAAATTTGAGACATACGTTTAATTAAAGCAACTGAGATTATCATGGTTTCTCCACCTGATCACAAGTTGAATTCACATTAGAAATGGCACTGAACTCCTCCAGGATTTTTTGGAAAGAATTTAGTTTGTGGAGATAAGGCTAAACAGTCTGTCCACCAGCCGAGTATATCCCAGTCTAACAGGATGTCCATTTGGAAAAGGCTTTATTTGGAAATACTTTTGCTCCTTAGGATGGAGTTGAACCTCTTGGAGGGGTTGCAGTAACCTGATGTTTTTTGTCTGTGCTTCCACTGGATGAAAGGTGATCTAATGTTTCTAATCTGCATTTAATTTAGCTGAAAAGTTCAAAAACTTTTCAGTTATTTACAGTTATGTGTCATAAACTGTTGGAGAACGGCTTGCAGAGAGCAAGGCCATAGCTCCCTGCAGGAGCTGGTCGGCCATAGCTCCCTGCAGAAGTCGGTCCCAGCCACCTGAGGTAAACAAAGGAAAGAACCCAGGGTACAGTTATGTAAACAAGGATGGAGATCCAGGGCTCAGTTGTGCTAGCGAGGATTGTTGTGAGAACACAGAGATAAGTTGGGGGCGCATTACGACTTTGGGGGTCAGAGAAAAACAGCCCTGGGAGAGAAGCAGGTTCACAGCAAGAAAGATGTTTATGCATACCAGAAATGCCACAAGGGGCTGGTGTATTATAATGTGACTTTTTAGATGTACCCAATGGCTGAGATATTATAATATAGTTTCTTAAATGTATCCAATAGAGTTGCAAGTAGTGTATTGTAGACTGCTTATATAAGGTGTGATTTCTATCAATAAAGTTGAAGCTTGCTCTATCATTCACATTGAATCGGCTGCTTGCTTCCTCCGCCCGCCGCAATAAGCATGCATCATGTAACTCTAAATTCAACACTGCAAATACCTGTTTAAAAATAATTATTTCCTAAAACATTACTAAAGGAAACTGGAAAAGCAGCTTGAGCAATGGGTTGTGACTTGCTTGGTGCATATCTGGAATGCACTTGCTTAACTTTTCTGGTTTTACCCCTGAAATTCTTTTCTATCTTTTTTTTTTTTTTTTTTTTTTTTTAACCCCTTTTTTAACCTCTGAAATTCTGAGAGCTTAAGTATTTAAAAAAAATAAAAATCAAGCACTAACAATCTTAGAAGCTTGTTAGCAAAACATTGTGAGGTTTATAACAGAATCATAAGTGGCAACACAGAACTTGTATATTCAGTTGCTCTCAATACAGAAAAGTTATCAAGCACATGGCTTCAAAGGCAGACAGTGTACCAGGGTGTTACACCCTGAATGTGTCTGAGAAACAGAACAGCAAAAGCACTTACAGTGTTTTATTTTTCAACAGGATTTGTTCAATTATGTACTTCTTGGTTGATAAAACAAGTCAAGACACTTTAAAAACATATAAACATACTAATATAAGTAACATAAATAAACTGAAAGAGATGAATATGCACACAGGCACAAGAAGTTCATGGCTCTTTAACTGCGGCTGTGCTGACGCTTTAAAGAAAGAGACATATGAAGTTGTCTCCTAGATGTTCATCAGGAGTTTTAAGGATTTTTAGACAGAGAGAGGTTTTAGTTGGAGTGGTTTTGTATGTTTGCTTTTTTTTTTTTTTTAAATTAAATTTCTCACTATCCTAGTCTGTTACAATTAATTGTCAATAAATTAAATTAATTCACTCAAGTCGAGTCTGTTTTCCCTGCAATGGTAATTAATAAGTACTTTCCTGAGCCTTATCTCAACCCACAAGCATCACGTCATATTTGCTCCCCATCCTGTTGATAGAGGCAGAGTGATAGAACAGCTTGGTAGGCACCTGGTAGCCAACCACCACAGAAAGAAATCTCAGTCCTGATCTCACTGAGAACTCTCACTGAATCAGCAAGTGGCAGCTTTTCTATTTTAGTTCACTATTTTCTTTCTGGTACTTCTTTTATTATAATTCACACCATTGCTGTCCACTGTGACTGTAGCCTGAAAGGCTGCATAGTAAAGTTGAAAAGTTCTGTAAGACAAAAAGATGTTCTGGAAATACAAAATGAAGTGTCACAAATAAATGTTTGGTTTCAATAAAGTAGTTACTTAATGTTAATTGCTAGCTGATAATATGTGAGCAGGAACAAAAAATTAGCAGGTTCACTCTAAGAGTTACACAGGCAATAAAATATTATAATCATTGTAACATGTTAAAACTATGGATATGATGCTTGAACTTGTAAATAAATAGATAATTATTAATTCATTGAACAGACCCTGTACCAATGCTCACCAAGATTAAGCAATTTGTTAACAGTACAGGTACGCCACAGATCAGTGAAACAGGACCAATGGAACACCAATTGCAAATTGTCAAAATATTTTTTTTTTCCCAATTAATTCCAGTACTTGTAAAACAAATAAGTGAACTTGAAATGTTTTGAGATTTTTGTTATGGTTTATGTAGATTGATCCCAATTAAGCAAGCACTGACTTGAACTTCTGGTGCTGCACTGTTATGGGTATTTCAGACTGTCCAAGTCACAGAGTCCAGTCTCCTAAGTCAGAAGATGACACTGTTTTGTGACATTTAGGATGGTATACTCCCTAAACTGCTAACTGAAGACCTATGGATTTGCAATGCTTCTTTTTTTATTGTTCTTACACCATCAGCATCAAAACAGTAATCTTTTGGTAAGGAAGTAGTGGATATATGCATAGATACTTCACAGTTCTGGATATTGTCAACAAATAGCCTGCAAGGCTGTTGACTTCCTTTGAACTTTAGATTTTCATGGGAGCATACCCTCCTTTGATAGTCCAGCTTCCCACTGCACATCAAACCTTTCACTATAAATTATTACATTTTCATAATTTTATTAGATCCTATCCAGTTATTCCATGACTGGGTATATATCTTTTTCCTATTGCAGTTTCATATGCATTTCATAAATTGGCCTTAAGAGGCTTTCTGACGGCCACCATTTGACCTAATGACTGTATTTTCTCGAATTTTTTAGGCTTTTTTTCACCAAATGTTTTCATCATAGCCTGTGATAAGTTATGAGGCAAAACATTTTGAGGAGACTGCATCTGCAGTTACCGTTCAGCTACTCTGCTCCGATCTCTCTAGCACTTTGGGGTGAAAGACTGGTCCCATGCATATGGGTCTTTATTTTGGCTTTCCTCATCTTGGTGACCTCTGGAACAAAAGGCCCATTCTGAACAGAATGCTGTGTATCAGGACTGAAAAAAGGAAAGATACAGCTTTGTTCATGTCAAGGTCTTGGATTTCTTGAGTATTATGCATGCTCACAGAACTGAATATCACTTGAAGCTGCTTTGAAGGGAGAGCAATGAGAGCTTTGATATATGGACTGGACAAGGCTGTCCCATTACACTGCCACTTTTACGAGCACAATAGCATAATTTTCCCAAATGTCTGAGTGAGAAATAAGAACATTTCAATGCCAAGCAAGAGAACATCTTCACACAATTTGCTGGGCCATTTGGAATTCGATCATCAGAATAGAAGTATACCTGCTTACTTATGGGAGAGAGGGAAAAGTTGTGCTACTCCCTTTAATGTCCCCAGTTCTTGTTATTTTTTTTACTTCCATCAAAGACTTGAGACAGAGGAGCAAGCTGAAGTAAATATCCACTGTTCCTAAAGGCATTTGACAGCACAGTTTCAGGATTTTTAATTCTTGATTGCTTCAAAATGGAAGTCCTCAGCAGACATATGACACAGTCTCTAAACTTGCCTCAAAACACAACTGTTTTCTGGTCCTAAATGCTGAAGAGTGACAAAACCCTGGCCAGTTATCGTCCAGAGCTGTTTGTAGAGCACACTTATGGGGGAGCAGGGAGAACAGAGAATCAAAATTACTCATTCATGCATTCATATTTCCCATTCCCATGGTATTTAAGTTTCTCAGTTCTCTGAATCAAAAGGATTGTCACTTTTCCAGGCTTTAGCTTAGCTGGAAAGAGTTGGATGAATCTGTGGCACCAAGAAAGTAGGAATGTAAGCCAATCTCCATTTTGGATTTGGATGTGTGTATGAAGGGAAAAGTAACAGAGAAGTAAACAGGCAAATTGGGGGTAATATCAGTAGCTCTATTTTCAATGCTTTTCTGCATTTTTCATGGAATTTCCTAATGTAGTGTGCTTCATGTTCTGATGGAGAACTGTAAGAAAATACCTGCGAGTAAAAGATCTGAGCTTCATAATAAATTTATAACCTAAGGTAAACATGAACAGTGCTATGAGTAGTTTCCAACACTGTCATTGTTTAAGGTCCTGTGGTCACTAGAGGACACAGAGAATGAAACTGTGTGAGAAATGTGCTCATGAAGGCCAGTTATATTAAGCTGATGAGCTGTCTTTCCCCCCCCTCCCCGCCCCCGGGTATAGGTTTTGAATTATGTATCAGTTTGTTCTAGTAGAAAAACCATGCCACAGAAAATTAGTTCTGATCTTTCTAAGCAGGCTGCCTTTCTGAAATTATTCAGAACTGAAACAAAACCCATCTTCTTATGAACAATAATACTAAAAAATCTCAGAAAATTACAGCACATGTAGTTCAGATTAATTATTTTTGTAGTTGAAGCATTTATCAATTAAATACCAAATAAGCTTCATAGAGCAAAAATTGCAAAAGACAAGTATGCACAATTTGGACTAACAGTACAGGAGCTGGAAAGAGACAATAACCTCTGTAATGACATGAACTAGCTGTTCTTTCAGCAGTGAACAGTGATAATTCAGGACTGGAACTTAAAAATATGATGAATGTCAGGTGAGAAAGATAAACCAACAAGCTTTAAAGAAAAAATTTGCAAAGAAGTAGAACATTCTATGTTACGCTGTACCCCACACTGCTAACCAACCTGCTAACAAACCAACTAATTTGAACCAGACCATTTTATGTCATTATATATTTGTGCCCTGAAATCCTTAAACACTTTCTAGATAATTGGTATCACAACAGGCCTCTATCTGTATGTTGTTTTTGGCACAGACACAGAGCAAGTGGTAGGGCTGAGGAGAAATGTCCTCTGTCAGCATTCAAGTGGTGAGACAGAGCAAGAAAAAGAAATAGATAAGAGTAAACCCAGAGAGTAAGCAGATAAGAAAAAGTTTATTTTAAAAACTAAAGGAACGTAAGAGATAAACAGAAGCCACTGAACAAAGAAAAGAAAAATAATTTTGAACATTAAACCGCAGTCAAAACATGTATCTTAAGCTGGTTGTATTTCTATCCAACCATGTTCCTTTCAGGCTCAATGGCAAAATCTTGGTACAGGTCCACATCTGCACAACTTGCTACAGTCTATACAGAATTTAAGTGGGGTGTCTATTAGCAGTCCATCTACCAATCACAACCTAAACTCAAGTGTTTCCTTCAAAATGCATGTGAATATACTGGACATTTATTGTATAAAATCCTACTAATCACTTTAATGCTAATTTATTTTTTAATGATAATGTAGATTGGAATGGCATTTATAGGCAACTATGTTCAATTATCTAATTATCTAAAGGCATGTGCAGTCCCAACAACCAGTAAGCAGTCAACAAAACTTCATCACCATTTGCAAATGCACATTTAAATGCCTACATTTCATAAATACATTCAACATCTCAGAACTCAACCATTTGTACAATCCAAAAGTTCTTTTAGTATAAATTACCAGAGAATCAGCTCAAGATTCTGACCTAAATTTGTATAAGCTCATTATATTTACTCATAAGTAACATTTATTTGATTATCAAGTCTTGTGTCCTCCAAGGTTCTTTATCATACAACTATCTTCTTAAGATGGAGTTCAGAACTTTTATGTTGGAAATGTTTAATGTTTTCATCCTTTGCCTGGATTTTTTTTTTTCAGATTTTTTTTTTAATTTTCAGAAAAAAAAGCACGCCTCGAAAAGTATACTGTTTCAGAACCTAGTTGCTCTAAGGCAATTTAGGAACTTTTGTTTAATCTTCAGCCTTAATTTCTTAATAGACAACTTTTATACATTATTTTTGTGCCACCATTACTTGGCAGATTTTCACTTCTGAATATTTACTATGCTGATACAAGTCAACTGAACATCAACCACTTCCCTTTACTAGGGTAAGCAAGCCACGATCTTATCTCACTTGACTTCCAAGATGTTGTTCATAGTTATGCTCCACAGGTATCTGCCTAGTCTATCTTGTTAATGCCACCCAGGTTGTACTGTCCGTAGAGAGCTTCTCAGTAACAAGAAACTGTTCTATGTTAGACCTCTGCATCATTCCAGATTATTTAATATTGCTCATTATTTTAAAAAATGGTATATGGAACCAGTCAGTCTCATTAGGGAAGAAGTCAAGTGTACATCTTCAAGCAAACCTCAAGTTCCCACTTGCTCACTTTTGTCATGTGACTGCAATGTGCTGAAGCTGCATGTGTTGGTAATGGTATGGAGTCACCCAGTGTGAGGAAACAGTGCCTGTAGCCTGCCTTCAAGAAAGAAGAGACCTTAGATGTTTTCAGGAAAACAGTGCTAGAATATATCTTCCTTTCAGTAACTTAACAAAGTAAATTAGTATTTCTTTTTAGCAAAATTCTTTTGTGACAGCTAAACATTTGAGATCAACCCTGTCATACTCTTCCCCTGTACAACACTGAAATTTGTAAGGAGGCATGGAAAAAACCAAAAAGAACGCACACAGAAGACATCTGTAGGTATCTTTTGCTTTTTAAGTCAGAGGCTTTGTTGTTGGTGGAAAGATTCTGACAAAAAACTAAAAGGGGACAAAAAGCCCATTAGATTCAAGATTGTATTTAATTTTGAGTGTTTAGCTAAACCTATAGGGAAAAAATACCGAAAACATAGGCCATGATTGGCTTGTTTTATAGGTAATACAAATATTTAATGCTTTAGCTTTTGGGAATTCACCTTTCAGTGACTCAATTCAGTAGGTTTCTCAAAGTGCTCTAAACTTGCCTTAGACCATTCTATGGTACTCCATGTTGGAGTAACATTTTGGGGGAAAGAAAAAAAAAAAAAAAGAAAGGTTGTTTCTTGTCCTTTCTCTGCCGAAAACAAAGAAAAAAACCCTAAGAAAAAAGAAACTAAACTTACTGTAGACTGTATTGAGATTAGACAGAATGTTATTGTCTAACACAGTGCTGCAAGATGTTTCCTGGGATTCTTCTAAATCACATCAGTGTGCACTCATCAGATTCAGATGAACTATGATCAAGTAAAAAGTAGAAGGGAAGTGAGAAACTTTACATTATGATGACATTCTAAGTCTGGATTTCTGACTGCCTGTGGATGAAGACTCCAGACTGCTTGGAAGCAACTATTCATTAGAGTAAATTAAGCAATAAAAATGTTTCAATGAAAGAAGCCTTCCCTACAAGCCCAACCATTTCTGCTGTTATTTTCTTTTAATCTAAATGTGAATGTTTGGGAATTCAGCCTCTTAAAGGATTTGAAAATGTGACTGTACAGAAGACAAGTGGAATTTATTTCATATCAGTCAATATAAGTTGTGTGGTGGAAGTAGAGATAAAATTAAGTACTCAGGCTATTTCAAAGTGAGACATTGTCCCCACAACGCGAAGTGTGCTTGCTCATGAACAGGATTATGTGCAAGACACATCAAAAACATCATTAGATTTATTGGCTGTGTGGTGCTTAGAGGGAAACACAGGCAACAAAAGCTGATCAGCTTATTTAACAGATCTCCAAATCTTTCCTCTGCTGCATATTGACATTGCAGTAGGAACACAACATCTGTCCATGATCTCTCTTGTGAACCCTGACTGTTTTCTATTGAGAAATATGGTCTTGAAGATTGTTGCTCCTGCTGATTTCACTGGTATTGCAATGCTTTATTTACCATATAGATTTGGAATTCTGCCAGTGTTTTGTTTTATATACCTTCTGTGCCAGCGAGTACAGGACTATATCATATAGCACAAGCATTTGAAAATAAAGATGTTCTCCAAAAGCCTCATAAAACCAGTTTTGCTTAGAGTGAGAGCAGAACAGAGCACAGTCCAGTCTGTGTTTCATCCAAGATGAGGCTGTCCTTATTGAGCTGTTAGCTGTCACTTGTTTTTTGCAGAGGTTCCAACAGCTGAAAATCAACATACTATTGCAACAATAAGGTACAATATAGCAGACAAATACATGGAGGAGAAAAACCCTCAGAGAAAGGACTTCAAGTTAACATCTACCATCCTTCAGGCAGTGTTAACTAGAAACAATTCCTGCAACAGAAATATGTATTTAGAAACACTGAAGACAGCAGGTGCTCATTACTCAAATTAGATATGGCAGTAATTTTCAAAAAGTAGCAGTAGGTAGAGAGGTAGATAATTCCCTAGAGGTATCCTTGGTGAACAAACACTTATATGCACCATCTCCATTTGGTGTATAAATGCTACTTCCAGCATTAACAGGAGTTATAGGCAATTCAAATGTACAGCCTTCTTCTAATCAACCCAATTATATTACTTACAAGCTCTGGGTTCACAGCAGTGTTGGTCTCACTAGCCCGCCATTAGACGAATACAAATGGCTTTATGATCATCTGACATCTGCAGATACTCAAACTGTCTGCACTGAAAACCATTTCAGCCAGAAGTGTCACAATGCAGAGTTCCTGCTTGCTCTGGCTGTAATTTCTTTCTGTAGTTTCCATTATTTCTAAAGCTACTAATCTACTATAAGTAGCACTTGAAGACCTTAAGGAGATACATTGCTGAGTTAGATGTCCATTCCTAAGCTGCTTCATCTGTGCTCAGGATGATGGATGGTGTCATGAGAAGACACCAAATGAACTGCAGCCTTATTGCTATTCCCCATCCCTCACATCAGTAAGATCAAGGTAAGTATGAGACAAGCATTTACAGCATGGGGACATATGTATTTCTTTAAGCAGTAATATGGTCTGTGCTTACTTATGATCTTGCTCTGGACTGGGAGGTTCAGAATTGAGATTAGGAAGCAATTCTATTCTATTCTATTCTATTCTATTCTATTCTATTCTATTCTATTCTATTCTATTCTATTCTATTCTATTCATTCTATTCTATTCTATTCTATTCTATGCTATGCTATGCTATGCTATGCTATGCTATGCTATGCTATGCTATGCTATGCTATGCTATGCTATTCTATGCTATTCTATTCTATTCAGCTGGGTTTTAGTGGAGGGCTTTTTGGCAGCAGGAGAGGTTGGCTACAGTGGTGGCCCCCTGTGAGAAGCTTCTTGAAAACTCCCCCAGCTCCAATTCAGATGCAGCTCTGTCCAGGGCCAAGACAACTAGCAATAGCGGCTGTGCCTCTGCAATAATGTATTTAAGAAGGGAAACCTGAGAAGGGGTTGGGACCTGTGACAGCAATTTGCCAGAAGGACACCTATGTAAACACTGAGGTCAGTGGAAGGAAGGAGGAGGAAGAGGGGGAGGTGCACCAGATCAGAGAACCCCCCTGTCTTCTGTGGTGAGATGGCAGGGCCATGCCCCTGCCACCCATGGAGGCCACTGGAGGACCAGAGATCCACCTGTGGCCTGTGGATGACCCCCAGGACTCTATGGGAAGAAGAAGCTTTCCCTGTTCTAGTTTGGTGATGGGAGGACTGCAGCACGTGGAGGTGGCCCACACTGGGGCATCCTGAGAAGAATGCATCCTATGGGGAGGACTCATGGTGGAGAGAGTTTGTGGAGAACTGTGCCCTGTGAGAGGGACACCACATAGAACCAAGGGAAGAATGCAAAAGAGTGCTTCCCCTCCACCCTTAGAGGAAGAAATGGCAAACTAGCTGCATCCCCCAGCCCCTGCCCCTGTGCGGCTGGGGGATTATTGGGAACAAAACTGAGCCCTGGAAGAAGGCAGGGGGGGAGGTATTTTTAAGATATGGTAATGCTTCTTACTGTCCCATTCTGTCTGTTATGTGTCACTATCACTAGTGTTTTCAATTAAAGTGATGTCCTTTTTCTTCCCCTAATGAGCCTGTCTGTTGCCTGTGACCATTAATGGGTGAGCAACCTCTTGCTCTCTTTTATCTCCATTCCTGAGCCTTTTGATTAATTTTTCTTGTTCCAAGCACGG
>NW_020799143.1:5930945-5935786 GCF_003259725.1 Athene cunicularia | reverse complement strand
CCTATCCTATCCTATCCTATCCTATCCTATCCTATCCTATCCTATCCTATCCTATCCTATCCTATCCTATCCTATGCTATGCTGTGCTGTACTATTCTATTCAGCAGTCATTACCACTACAGCCAGGTTTGCATCAGGTCTATAAGCCACTGTAACTCCGCTTTATGATGAAGGTAGAAAGGTGCCGTTGGTACCACTGGCACGGTGACCACTTCTCCAATGCCTTGGAGCTTGTCAGCTGAGCAAGTTCTTAGAAATCATTCTTCTGTAAATAAATCAGCTGATAGTAACCTAAATTACTCCTTAAGGAGGGAGAAGAAAAAAATTAAGTTTTCACTGTGACTAAGGCAAAAAAGGAAGTATTTATTTCAGTGAACATGAAGTCTTAACCGAGACTACCAGGAGCATCCTGATCAAATGACTGCTTGTCCTTTAAATTTCTCACATTGCCAAAGTTTATCTGTGTTCCCTTACTCCTACTGTACTGTAGACAGCAGACTTAAAACCAGCTAGCTTTTAGAGTGATGGCTAAGTGACCTACCCTGAGCTTTATTGCTTTTCTAGGTATCACGCAGAAGATCTGGAGAAGACTTATTTCACAGAATCCCTTCTAAACATCATAATCACAGATCAACAACAATAATTTCCCTTCTATCTGCTCTTTTTTGCTTTAGTAAGTAATTTAGAAAGATCCAGATAAAGGTGTCCATGCTTCCCCATTTTTGGTTAGATAGTATTATATCCCCTTGGACCAATAACTGCCCAGTATAATAATTGCTCAGATAGTTTTTCTTTGCAGTGTTACCTAAGTTTGACATAAAACCTTTCTACCGCAGAATTCCCACACAATGTGGATTGGGTGTTTGGACACCAGATAACCTTGTATGATTAATGCCATGGGAATTTAGAGCAGTGTTCTCTCTAGCTAGCTGCTTTTCCAATTAGAAATTACTGCCCTAGCAGTAAAACCAGAAAGGAATGCCTATATATACACCAAGAGTCTATATATGTTATCTTGAACTGCTACAGAAAATGAGTCTGAATTATGCTATAAATGAGGGAGGAAAGAAGGATGGGAGGAACTATGAAAGGTGTATTATCCTTCCTTTCCTGGCCCATTCTGCAGCTCTGGCTGAACAATACTCAGCAAAGGTATTTTTTAAAAGAACAACTTAGGTTTGTAGAGTGATTTCAGTGTTAGCTGTGCTGAAGTTTCTTTCCACTCACTGGCACAGCAACAGGATTATTTTACCCAGCACTGACATATTGCTGAGCAGAAGCTTCCATCACTACTTTCCTTCTTTCCCCCATTAGTTGTGATAAATGTTAACAGCTTCAGTTCTCTAAAAGATATAAGAAAGTCCTTAAATTGAAGACGCAGTTTTGAATAAACAGTCTGACATAGACTTGATTTCTTAAACCACTGAAACTTCTTGTACATTGTGTGATGAGAGAAAGATGGTATCTGATGAATATCAGGATTTTTGTTCATAAGAATATTTTCATTAACTGGGCATTCATACAGGGCCTGGATTTTGAAACCTCCAGTAAAAACATGCCAGAAGCTTTTGCACTGTTACTGGGGCTAAACTCCCTGGTACTGGAATAAATGGCATTATGAGGGATTATTAGCAGGGACTGTTGCAAAGCTGGAAAGTTTTCTGAGCATATTTTGCATATGAAGAACTTGTCTTTTAGATGTGAAGCAATTTGCAGTACACAAACATGTCCCATGTGTGAAAATCACTGATATCCAGTGAGGAAACCATTCAGTCGCCTACGAAGAAGGAACAGAGGAACACCTGCATGTTATTTATTCAAGTATTCACTATGAATATTAATATGAAGTGTTGGTATATATTTCCATATGGAGCTGCAGGAAAGTTTCAATGAGTTTTTGTTAGCTCCTGGACAGAGAATGAAGGAGAGTGGGAGGACACATACACCAGACACTGTGCATGCATTGCTAAATAAGTGATAAAAGGTGAGCATTTCCACCCCAGAAGCCAGATGATTAAGAAGCATGAAGTCAGCAAAAACCTGTGGGACCAGAGAAAAAACTATATGTGGACAGATAATGCTAATCAGCTGATACGATGAACTTAAAAGGCAACAGAAAACTTTGCTGTGTGTGCACCCAGCACGTCTGACATCCCATGCACTGTACGTAGCACAGAAACAGTCACTGCCAGAAATGAGTTTACAGTCTGAATAGTTTCAAATGAACTGTTTCTGTGAGCAATGCTGTCCATGTCACTGAGAGGAAGATATGCACAGAAGTATCAATGTCAAGAGATACCCTTTTCAGGAAGAGTGAAAAGGGTGTAGATGTAAGTGAAGGAGTACTGTGAACTTGATCAAGTTCACCAATAACTACATTAACAGATTTAAGAGATTTCCAAACCTTGAACTGTGCAAGTTCTATCCATCTCTGAATTATCTTACTGCAAATCAGTTTGGTGCCCAAGGCTTTGTGCTGTTCGTTTAATGCTCAGCAACACTCATTGTTAGGTCGAGGGCTATTAGCTGCTACCAGTCTGATTGCTGCCTTTCATGCTTGATAAAAAGCAGCCGCAATGACAACGATTAAAAAAAAAATAAAAAATCCAGCAGCATCAGGAGCAACACCAACTAGAAATGAGCAAGTAATTACAAACATCAAGTGCTACCGTGACACCAAGTGGTGAAGAACTAGCCTTTGTGCTGCAATTTCAAAGTTAGATTACCCGTTCTGATGCTTCTCATCTCTCTCACATTCTGCCTTTTCTTCTCTTCCCACACAAGTTAGTGTCAGTATCACTGTTAGAGTGTATTTTTCTCGTCAGTATTTTGCTTTTTCCACAGAAAGCATTAACAAAACTCTCCATACACCCTTCCTTGCAAAGTTCAAATTCTCATGAAAGAGAAGCAAAGGTTTAACATTTTCTGTTCTCAGTAGGTCCTTTTGTTTCTGGTTGTATCTTATGTCAGACAAAGTTGACAAAACTCACCAAGAGTAAATTTCTCTTTAAATTAAACTGCTGAGGATTTTTTTTTTCTCATTTGGGAAGTATCTCCTATTTCTTCCTCGAACAGTCTAGAGGTGTACATCATTTTGAGGCAGGAGGCAGAGAGGAGAGCAATAGCTCTTTGTAATTTGCCTTAAGGTCTTACTACATTGATTTTATTAACAGCTTTTCTTCATTGAGCCCTTTGTTTGAATATATGTGTTGGCCTCTCCCCAGTGACCAATTATAATGTATATGCACACAAAATGTTTTCCCACCTAGGTGATACTTAATGCTTCTATGTTCTCAAGTCTATTTTAGTTCAGCCACTGCTTCCTAGAGGCAACTTTTGTCAACTTATTTAGAAATGGTACCAATATAACTAGAAAAAGCTTGGTACTGTCATTGCACACATATTTGATTACATGATAAACTATCTTTCTTAATATTACTATTCTACCTCCACAACTGTTTTCTTATATTTGTGATACAGTATGCATTACAGTTTGCATTATAGTAGCTGTGTCATGCAGCGCATGGCTTAATGCTGGCACGGAAGTTCCAGACGCAACTTATACGATCAATGTGATCAAGTTAATGCCACTTTAGTAAAGGATACACAGCAATTTATAGACTACCATAAATCACACACGCAGATACTTGATTGCTAATAGGCTAAAACTAGTTGTCCACATGCCCTTATGCCCTCTATGTTTGGTCCCGTTGTGGTGTCCATGGGCAGTTCTTCTGTTAGGCAAACATCTTATTTTCCACATTCCAGCTTTCTTTTTGCAACCCACGCAGTTTCTCAGCCCCTTGGCCTTGCAGGTGTTCTTCACAACAGATACAGCCTGATTACAGCAGTGCCACTCAGTCTGGATCGTTCATAACACATCCATTGTTTCCCAGCCATTCCACAGCTTAATAAAAAAAATATTCTGACTTGGAGAATTGGATTGATCTGGGAATTTTTTCCCAATTATTAACAAGATTCTGGCACAAATTTTCATGCTAAAAGCACACTTTAAATACACATAAAGTTGATACTACTCAGATTCTAATTCAGAAAAGCAATAGGGAATCATTAATATGGATGTGAGGAAACACATACTTTAAAAGTCTAGGTGTTAACCTAAAAAAGTTATCTAAGTATTACTTGCACTGATTGTACACACACTGGCATAATAATACATTTAAATATCTAGAGAACAATGGAAGAATTGCCTTGTTTTGTGCCCCCTTACCACAAGGGTAGCACATAAACTGCAGGCCCATTAATTTTCTATTTCTATTTCTAGACCAAAGTATCTGATTTATTAAGTAATGTCCTGATAGATGTTGATATGTATGTATGCATGCATGCAAATTATGATAGGAAGTCTTAATTTCTTCCACTGATGTGGAAAATTATTCAGGATGAAAATGGAGGATCAAATATTTTTGTTGCCAGAGGAGCTTTCATCTGGGAAATGTCCAACCATTCACAGAGACTGCATGAAAAAATTGAAAAATGCACAGATCCTGTCTTTGCTTTTAATTTTTAATAGGAAAATTGAGTTGTAGTTTTTCCAAGTTCCTATTGCTTTTGCCATATGAATGAAGAAAAATATGAATGGCAGAAAGAGAATAACTTTAATGAGGGTCATTATTAATACTCACTTTCCTTGCCTGGGGAACCATCCCATATTTCTTCTCTAGGCTAATAAGGTGTCAGAAAGCAAGACAAAGGCCTGAGTGATGCTTGTGGGGCTTACCTTACAGATACAGCAGGTCCAGAAAGAATCATTTTAGCATCCTGCATCATGGATGAAAGTCAAAACTGTGGGAATATTTAATTTTGTCTCTCCCCCCCCC
>NW_020799143.1:5883176-5930895 GCF_003259725.1 Athene cunicularia | reverse complement strand
CCCCCCCCCCCCCCAGTGTACATAAGCAGAGATAGTGGTTTAAATACTTGTTTTTCCCTAAGACTAGTGCTGGGCTTAGTGGATTAGGTGATCCAGTTAAAAGAGAGATAGTGAGAATGAAAAGGAGTGCTTCGGAAATAATAGACTTTTAAACTATAGAGATTGTAAAGTCAAAAGTGTAAAAGGGAAATAGGAAAGAGTCTCTGTTGACAGGGTAATATCACAGATGGCTTCAACTCATTGACAGCGTGAATTTAGATGAACAAATGAGATGTGCAGCTGAGCAATTTCTTGCACTTCATGGTAACAGCTTCCACACCTCTGTGAACCCACAGGTAGTGCAATGCAGTTAGATTTAGCTCAGTTTGGAAAGATACGGAGTTGATCTCAACTATTTTCTGTTGGGTAAAAGCAGTCATCAAGGAAGAAAATGCAAACAGATGACCATTCTCATGTTAAGGTTACTAATGAACTTTGTTGTCAGGCTGGGTGTTTTGGTCTTAAAGTTTTTAATAGTGTCACCAAAATGGGATAAAAGCACTTACTGACACCAATTTGATGTAGATAAGCAGACACTCCTTTATTTATGGCCAGTTGCGCAGAGGAGTCATCTCTTACAGAGTTTACTCTTGGTTATGCAGGGCAGGATAGAAGCTCTCACTTTCACATGTCAGAGCAATGACACTCTGATTCTGTACCAGAGAGGAAGGAAGAAACAATGCTGCATGTCCTTCTTATACTTCTCCTGGAATGCAAGTTGAAATGTTGTATTTTATTTAGACTAGCTATCTAGCATTACCTCTCTGCACTTCCATAGGTAAAATGGAGAAAAAAAATTTCATTCCTAAGTGGCTACTATTGCTTTTGCAGCAATACAGAATGTGTATTTATGACTCTGAAAGGACTACAAAACACAACAGCCTGGATCTGTGGCAAAACTGCAGCTGACATGTGGGGTGATTTCCTGACACAAGTCCGACTGTCCTCTCAGAGATATGTGGCTACAGGATGTTCGTCACCGCACAGACAGAAATGGGGTAGAGCTGAAGAGGATTCACCTGTAGTGGGAAGCTTGAGAGTTCCCATCTTAAACTGTCTCTCCCGAGGCTCTGGGTGTCCAAACAGACCTCAGAACAGGATCACACACTGCCTGTGCTAGGTAGCACCAGGGAGGGTTGGATGGTGATTCACATCACACAGGGAGAGTCTGATAGTCTGAATTAGAGAAACTTTCTCAACCCAAGAATTCCACTTAGCCTCACCAAGTCCCATAGAAAGCTTGGCATTCAAGAAATCAGTCTTGAAAATGAATATGTCTTGAAAATGAATAATACTTCAGTGCAAGCTCCGGAGCAGATCTGACTGAAGTTTCACTGTACTTTGAGAACCTTTGGCTAAAGAGGGCATTAAAAGTATCAGAGACTAACATAAAAACCATTAGCATTCACTCCTCTGGGTGCACTCTATTTACATTTGTATTCATGTCTGTAGACATGCCTTAAATAGGAAAAAGTCACTGATTAGTTGGTTAAACACTGACATATTTTTATTCTGCCTGTAAGGAACTTTAAAAAGTTGCTTTGGATACTCATTGAGTTTTAAATCTGTTTTTAATATTTTTCTTGGAAATATCAAATAAGTTTTAATCAGTTTCTAAAATTACTGATTTTTCCCCCTATAAGATAAAATTTGGAGTTCACTATCTTGTATGTTATTATGGAATCAGGACATTTTGCTTTAAAGTTCTAGTAAGAAGATTTATAGAAAGTCATAGAAGATACTGCAGTTACTAGTTTTTGCTACAGAAGTCCCTATATAATTTAGGAAAATCTGTATTTCACAGTTCAATCAACACTTTCTAAGTTTTCCCTAAGATCTAAGATGTTACCATGGAACATTCATGTCATGGGCAGTCATAAAGTAATTTTTTTTAATGATCACTAGCTGGACTACATAAACCTCTAAGACCTTGACAAATAAATGGTGCCTCCTGAGAAAGGGAAGATACTGTATTTTGTAAGCTCAGTGTGGACATGCCCAGTTACTACTTATGAAATATTTCTACCTATACTGTTAGCAGTTTCACAATAGCACAGCTTGGAACCACCGTTCCTGAGACAAAACAAACCAAACCAACAGCAAAATCTCTACAATTGTCATAGGGTGCTATCAGACTACTGGAACCAGACATCAGTGGTAGCAGGGTGATAGCACTGAACTGTTGAAAGAAACATTTCAGAAGATACAGAGGTAAGGACTGACTTTGCACACGCAGTTCCTATATTACTCTACTCCAATCCTTGCAGGACTAGTGGCTGAAGCTG
Source organism: Athene cunicularia (assembly GCF_003259725.1). NCBI lineage: Eukaryota > Metazoa > Chordata > Aves > Strigiformes > Strigidae > Athene > Athene cunicularia. The sequence continues at coordinate 5,928,571 of NW_020799143.1, read as the reverse complement.
TGGAGGAGCCCATGGTCATTTTCTGAAATAGCTACAGAAAATAGATATGGTGTGAAAAACTTCTAAAGACCCAAGTACTAAGGTAATGTCACGTCAAGCCAGATGTGAAAGAGGAGCACAAAAGAAAAGTGCAGGATGAGAGAATGGTTACTTACATATCATGGCCAGTTTGTAGCCATTTGCAATCATCTGTGCTTATCTGGACGATTGAAATCACAGTGAGGCTAAGTGCATCCACTGAGTCACAGGGAATTTAACAGATAAAAGATTTGTCCAAGAAGCACATCCATCATAAGCTGGAGATGGAATTTGGAGGAAGGTAATTTGTCATTATGTCAGCAACAGGAAACTTCCACATCTGTTATCAAATCATCTGGGTAATTTAGTGGTAAATCTAGTGGTGAATGCAGAGCTTAGAGCAACTGTTTTGCAAGTACCAGATGTTCAGGCAAGTTGAAGTACAGCAGGTTACATGTATACAAAGTTTAAGATTTGAATGAGCCTTAAGAGCTCTCAGAAGCAAGTAAAGGTCCAATAAATACATTCAATGGCAGAACAGTTTATGCTATTTTATGCTATTGTTGGCAGAGGAAAATTTCATATGGAATCTGTGATACTTACATCTAGGTTTGTAAGATGCAGCCCTTCATAATTATTAATTTTCACAAATTGTGAAATTTTTTTCAATGTATTTTGAAATATCAATGTAACTGTGTGAAGGTTGCAAAGGGTGAAACACATCTTAATTTCATGAATAATGCATAAGTTCTCATGATCCAGTACCAGAGATACTGGAGCTGTATAAACCTTTCAACAAGCTCTATTTTTGAAGAATACAAATGCATACAGAAACAGAAGAACCAAGTTATTAATATGTGCGAAGACCCTCTGTTTCAAGCTAATAATTTATATAGATTAAAAAAACCCACATAATGCCTGTGAAAATATAAGATGTCAGATCATGTTGTAGAAATACAACAGTTGTATTGTCTCAACTGATGGGTACTACTGAAGAACAGATGTCCTTTTTCTGTTTTGGATTCATCAGTGATTTATCTTGCCCAGTATATACAAAAACAAGAACACAAAGACAGACTATATAGCAAGTTGTCATGCTTTGCTTTTTTAAAATTTCTTGTTTTAAGAGCACAAACTGCAAGGAAGGGGCATCAGGTGGCCTAGAATCTTGTGTAGACTTTCTCAGCTTGACCACAATACATGCAGAAGTATGTGCACATATTTTCCACCTTTTTGTCCAATAGCAACAGCAGAGAGTGGTTTAAATCCAGATGTGTCAGAAACAACATTGCCACTGTAACTAAAATTGTTAGATAAATGCTGGAGAAGATGATTACCATTAGCAAATCTGGGAGAAGGTCATAATAATTTTTAATCTAAATTCTGTCTAGAATTGAAGAAAATGAGAGGACAACTGAAGAGAAAAAGATGTAGTAAAACCACTTCAGTTTCATGCTTAATTGTATGATTAAAAAATCAGCTACATTTTCCTCAGTTGTACTACCATTTTTCAATCACAGTGTAGAGTAACACCTTCGTTTCTATAGAGAATAATTTCTGAAACACCATGTATTTATTTATATCAAATGTATATCGATATTTTTCAAGAGTTAGGGTACTTAAGTTAGAAGTGAGGTATGAGTTTAGTTGTAAGGGTGGTATTGTTGGGTATCAGGGTGATGCCTCTGTTCACAACTGGTTCGCTTTAGTCATCAGTTCCCTGAGTGGTCCAGAAACCAGAGGAAGAGGAGGAGAGGGAGAGGCCTTTTTCTGGTTAAGGGTTGCAGAGAAAAAGCTGAATTGCTAAGGTGTCTATAAACATGTATATTGCTTTATTTATAATAACGTAAACCAATCAGATCAAAGGTGATTGCATAAGTTAAAATACTTTATATTACTTACATGGTAGAAAGAAATCTCACCAAAATTTCATGTTCCTCTTAACTGTACTCATGCTGAAGTTGTGATGTGTGTACGTTCAAACTCCACTGGAAACACAGTAACTGAATCTGGGTTTCCTTTTTTTGGCCTTTCATCTTGTCACAGCACATGAACAAAATTCCAAGGCCACAACTCTTGTCACATAGGCAGACTTATTATACTGCATGGGTCAGTTGCTGAGTAAAGTTCTTTGTGCATACTACCCTGAAAACTCTATGTTACTGAGTCACCCGGGGGCAAGATCCTTTTCTTGAATGTACAGAAAAGAAGCTGGTAGCTGGTGCTCAAGGTTTTCTTGTTTACCTTGCAAAAGGCTATCACTTCAGCTGTTTTTTACTTAAGGTGGCTCAATATCCATATTTGATGGGTCAGATGGTTCCTCTCCACAGCCTGCTCCTTCCAGGAAAGCCCACGTTCAGACCTTGCAGAGCATTGGCAGTACCACTCCCTCACACCTCCTTGCTACAGTTTGGCCACCTCCCAGGTCCTGGGTCCCTTAGAGGTTGTGGGGTGCAATGCAGTGCATACCTAGAATATTTTCATTTGTACTTGTTCCTTCCAGACATACAAGATCTGTCAATTTTCTCTTGTTCTCTCTAGTATGTTTATTCTAGTAAGCCATAGGATTGATATTTTATCATAGAAACAATATTGCAAACCTAAATGCAAACTTTAATGCAGGACACAGTTCTGGGTTATAGTCTTTTTAACCTGCGTTAGCATCCTTCACCTAGATGCATGTCAAGTATGACAGGGAACAGCTGGGGCTGTCAATCCCTTTCTGACTGGTTGCTTGTGTTGCACATTCCCATCTTGCTCTAAAAGCTTTTTAAACATATCTCTTCACAGTCTCTGTTCTTTGTTGCCAGTGAAATACTCAGATCTTAGGTGGTTTTGGAATGAAGTGGGTAAAACTGTAGAAGTTCAGTTCTGCAAAAGAAACTAACAGTATGTGAAATGTAAGGTGTTAAATGTTTGTACTCTGTTTTAATTTTTGTTTTTATATATGAAATGATGCTTAGTGGTTCATAAGATTTCTTCTCAAAGGTGGATGAAATTGGAAATGAAAGAGAAAGAGCTCAGCTAGCAGATACAGGCAAAAGATGCAGCAGTTCATGGAGAAAGGAGCCAGAATCTCAGCTGAGGTGGTGAACATATGCTCAGCAATGATGGTGGTGTTGCACTGCAGAACATGCTGCCCAACACCAACTGGAAGAGTGGCCCTGGTACATCAAAGTCCTTGACCCAGACTGAGCTCTGGGGCTGCAGATGAGCAGGGGGGGAAGGAGAGGGTGTCTCTTCCCACAGGAGTTGTGGGCTGGTAGTGGCTCTGTGTAAAGGAATTGAAGAAGGATGTCAGCAGACTGCTCAGACTCAGAGAATGCCAAAAGCAGATAGATCTCCCCGAAGACCCTCAAGATACAAGATCCCAGCTGTATGAAGGGAGGGGCAGGCAAAGTTGCACTTATCAGGCTGGGAAGTGCATGCTGCTTTCATGGTGAAGGCTGGAAGCTTGTGAATTTCAGCACCTGGAAGATGACTCCTGCTCCATCCATTCATCGGCAGCGACAGAGCAGGTTCCGTGCCCCGGCAGCTCTGTCCAGGTGCAGTACCTGATCCAGCTGAGCCTGAAGCCAGCAACAGCATCAGGGCCAGGTGAGTGATAGCTGTGGGAGACCCCCTCCTGTGGGGAACAGAGGTTTCCCATTTGTCAGTGTGAGCTGCCATCTAGGGAGGTTTCTTACTTGCCTGCATCTGGGATTCAGGATGCAGTGACTTCTCATGGGCTCTTCCACAAGGGCACCAATGATCCTGCCAGAGGAGCCAGCAATGGGGATGCTCTGCTAATTCTTACAAACAAGGGAGAACTGATCTGAGATGAAGATCAGAGCAGTCATGGCTGTAGTGAACCAGTGAACAGCTAAGGTTTTGACAACTGGCCCAAGCCAGAGTTGACCTATAGATGAATCCTGTACATTTTATAACCGAAAATATGTATTATACTAATATAACAAACCACTTATGCTGATGTAAAAAGTAGAAGTATTGAAGCCTGAACAAAAGGCCCTGAGCTGAAACTGCTAACTCAGTATGTAATCATTAGTGAAGTATGTATGGAAGGTGTAGCTATCTTGAATGTATCTTTCTCTGTGTGTGGATAAAATAACAGTGTCATGAAGACAGTAGTCTGGCCCTGACACCTGGTGTGTGATCTTGCTCATAATCCAATTAGATAAGCAAGGAAACTCCCTTTAGCTCCTCCCTTGAGCCCTGGCCAGGCTCTGGGGGAATCTGAGATTGAAACCAGATATTTCCACTTAAAACAAAGGTGCCAGCTCTTCTGGCTTGTCGATCTCTGGTATATAAGGCTGGACCCGCTCACAGGGACTTTGGAAGCCTCACCCATGGGTGGACGCACCCCGTAGGATTTCCCCCTTGCCGGGACAGGCTCTGCAAACCCTCGCTGTAACCGGGGCTGCCCAGCCACTGCGGGTCTGGGTGATGGGAACATGTGCAAGGGGTGAGGGATCTTTCTTCATCACTACTCTCTCTCTCTCGTGTAGTAATGGTTTGATGCATTACCCTGTATTTCCTATTTGTTGCTTTGGGTGCATTGCATTACTCTGTCTTTTCTTACTGCATGTTTTCTGTATTTCTCTGTTACATTATTTGGTTATCACCAGTAAAATACACCTGCTCTTTTCACTCTGGTGTCTGAGTTTAATTGGTATCCCTAATCAGCAAAACAAACAGAGATGGCGGAATTCAGTATCCTGAGAGGAGAGATCAAGGACAGTATCAGGAATGCAGTTTTGGACTTCAGGAGAGCAGAGCTCTGGAGATCTGCTGGGAAGCATTCCAGGCGATATGGCCCAGGAGAAAAGAGGCATCCAGGAGAGCTGGTTGATTTTCAAGGATTGTGTCCTTAAAGCTCAATAGTAGTCCATCCTGACATGAGGTCAAGCAAAGGTAGCCGGGAGCCTGTATGAATGAACAAAGAGCTCCTGACTAAACTCTGAAATAAAACCAGCTCATAGTAAATAGTGAAGCATTTCCACCTGTTCTTTTTACTGTTGGAATCACATGTGTGAATAAAAAGTAAATTTTTCACTACAACAGTAGACGAGATTTATTCAGAAGCCGTCCAAAATAATCAGGACTTGCACTTTCTATCATCGGAGTACTTAAAGTAGTTTTAAATTTGTCAGTTGTTTTCTAATCTATAATTACTTGAAAACCACCCCCTTCTGCATGTGACAAGCATGCTTGGCTGTTTCAGGTTCTGGAGAATTGGAAGTTAGTAATTAATGTTTTATTAGAGGCATTTTGCATTAGGTTTTGTACTCTAGAAAAATCTTAGAAAATTCATACATTGAGATTTTTGTGAGGCTCAAACAGGGTTAAAAAATGATTAAATAAAAAATGTTTCAAGAATTCAGAGTAAGTGTAAAAAACCTCAGACTAAGTAGGATTCAATACATTTTTCCTGTATATACATTTTCTTGCTTATAAATTGGAGATCATTCAAACAGCAATTTAGTAGTGCAGTCTACATTTAAAAAAAACCTCACAAAATATTAGCTGGTTATAACTTCAAATATATGTATTGCATGTGCTTTATAATTAGCAATTCAACCCTCCTCTGCCTCCCCAAACCACACATACACATATTTACATCTTTATATACAGATGTAATTCTCTTGCTAGGATAAAAAACAGGAGTTCAAGGTGAGCTATAGATTTTCATATGGAACACAAGGATTATTAAGCCTTTTTGAAAGTCTCTGAAGAGGAATATTTTCTCCCCTTACTAGAAAAGGAAATACTCATTATAAGAAGAAGGTGGGAGAAGAGTTTTCACCTGCTGATGAACAGAAGATCTGTCAGTCTGAAAGAGCTGTTAAGTGCATGAGTGAGACTCAACCTGCAATTACCATTACTTTCCAGCCATTTGTTAAAGCAAAACAAGCCCCTTTGCCAAATGGCTGCTTTCACAGGAGCTGCTGGGGCTTCTGCCACGTTGCTGCACCCAACCTATGGGATCTCATGCTCAGGTCTGGTGGGTGGAAAGATTCAGTTCATGGTCCAGCAGGAAGATAGCTCCACCAAAAAGGGACTTCAGGGCTGGCCAGATTCATGACATGAACTGGCTCACCAAGAGAACAGAGAAACCATGGAGCAGGATAGAAGGAAGATGTGGCTCTCTGCTGCCAGACGTGGGAGTTCTGCTTTCTATCTCCAGTAATAGCCATTACACCAGCTCAGCCATCTCAACTGACTGCTTCTTCAGGACTAGTTGTGTGGCTCAATTCACTGTCCTTGTGGGAAAAGTGAGGAACCAGTTGCAAAAGCAGGCACTGATGATGTGAGAACAAGGATTGCTTAAGAAAATGAAGCCTGGAGAAGCTCCATGGGCCCAGTTCCACTGCAGCAGGAAACTGTTAATTTGGATAGGCACATAAATTTGAAAGCTAAGCAAGAGATTTTGCATTTTTGTTTGTGGTGGCTTTAAGCAGTAAATTCTTGCTCCAGTGAGACCTGTGATACTCTGCCAGTGTGTGAGGGTCTGGATAAAAGCAAAAGTAAAAGGACTAACTATGCCTGTTGTATGGCTTCAAACTGAATTTCAGATTAATGTAGTTCATCCAAGAAATTACAAGTCTTCAGTTCATTGTGTATATGTCTATCAGTAGGTCTATGAGAAATAGTAAGTCAGTAAAGGAAATTTTCAACAGCTACTGGACAGAATTTACTTCAGTTGCATTCACTTTCCAAAAATACCTCATTGAACACTTTTGTTAGTGCTAGCACATCTTATGGAATACAGAGCTTGAAGCAAAGATTGCAGAGAATGAATTCTACCTGCCTGTTAGGAACAAGGAGAACTCTGTGCAATGTCTGTCCATCTAGAAGACAGCCTTCTCTCCCCAGCTTTACACATTTTTTTTTGTTGAAAGAAGCTCAGAGCCAACCACCAGAAAGCTCTGTTGGAAAATTCCTTAAAAGGTCCAAGTGCTTATAGAAGTCATTTCCTTGACAGAGCTGTGCAACCATAGTGGTATAGACGTGGCAGCTCAGACTAGGGGGATTGTGTGTCACTGTAACCCAGATTTGTGAAATTGTCTAGCTTTACATAAATCCTTAAAATACTATGTGAATTCTGGGCAGGATCTACTTTCTTTTGGTTTTGCCAGCGAAAGAATGCCAATGTAGAAACACAACAGAAGAACAGGGTCCGATGTTTGTTTTCTCTGGCAATAGAAATGGATGAAAACATTTCTTCCTCCAACTGCCCCATCTGTAGTGTGCTGAAGTCCGCTGAGCTCTCCTCTGTGCCAGGAGAATCTTTTGTAAGGCTGCACTGAAGTGACCCCATTTAAGACAGTATGTTTTGTTTTAGTCCTGTGCTCCATTTTATACTTCAGCCCCGCTGGGACCTGGATCAGCATGCCTTGGAGTGCGGATGAATTGTCGTGGAAGGGTGACCTGTGCCTGGAGAAAACAATTGTTTTCTAAACAGCCTCACCCACGATTGCCTTAACCTGATGCAGCAGTGTGTAGCTATGGGGTCCTTAGTGCTGATGCAAGAACAGGGCCAGGGCTGTATCATTGCAGGTGGGAGGAAGAGTTGGCAGCTGCAGGACTGTAAACCACATGCCAACCTGGTGATGATCTCCACACTGTTACACCAGGTTGCAGTTTGTATTTCCATTTCTTCAAGCTTCTGTGCTAGAAGATTTTTCTGAGACCAAGTTAACATAATGCAGAAAAGACATATAGTTTCACTGAAATATAAAGAAAGATAGCCTGTGTGCACATGTTGATCCTCATCACCTTCATCTGCAAAAGAAAGGCAGACAACATCTAAATTCATATGAAATCTCCTACCTCTTGAAACAATTCTGAACATATCTGAGGCAGTGGAGTTAGTTTGTACCAGAGCAGTACTTTGTATTATCTCACTATGGAGTCAGTGATGCCCCATAATGACTTAAAAGCCATATTCATCCTTTCACTGAGTGGCAGCCTAAATGACCTTCTGAGGAAAGTGTAAGAAATGGCATTTGATCAGTTTGCTGGCAAATGCAAAAGACAAAGTAATTTGAAGGAATCAAAGCAAATGAACATATGGATTGACCCACTAGGAAGAAATAACCATTTTGGAGGAACACCAAATGGGGCCACTCACGGTGAGTCTTACTTTCCAGAGTAAAACACAGGAAAATCGCTTATAAAGAAGAGTAAGTTTCCAGTAGAGGTTTAAATGGTCAATGTGTATGTCAGTTAGCTAATTTGGTGGGAGACAGCGAACAGCTCTGCAGTAACAGAGGAGACCTCCATGCACTGCAGACAAGCAGGAATCAGCAAAAATTTGGAAAATGGTCTTCAGGAAGCCACATCCTCATAATGAAAATAGCTACTCTTGAGCATTGAAAGATAAACTGGTTTTACATATAGAAAATCAAAACCTTCCACAAACAAATTCTAGCATATTTTAGCTTTTCTGCTGGGCCACAGGGCTTTGCTTGTAGCTGGAACGGGTACTAATCAGCAAATCTAGAACCTGGCTTTTATTATAACAGTCATACCTCTTTGTTCTAGGGACTTACATATTCAATTTAAAAAAAATCAATAAAGGAAGAAAAAGATTAGTATTGTGGTATTAAATTTGTGTCTAAAAGACTAACAGATATGTTAAATTCTGATGTAGACAATACAGATATGGTTTCTGGTCAACAACAGGTGGAGGATCATGTGAGGTTCAATGAATTGCTTATGATCTGTTAATGTACGTCCCAGTTTAACTTAGCTGTGATTCTTTCCCCCTTCAGTTGTGCTACACAGCACAATCAGAAGTACAGTAACCAGCAAGAATATCTGTCTTTGAAAACATTTCCAAAGCCAGCTTGGAGTGAAGATGAAATTCAGTATGACACACTACAAAAGCAAGTTTTTCTTTTCTAAACAAGAACATTACATTCTCAGGTGTCCATGTAGTACTGTGGAAATGGTCTTTGCAAATAGCATTTTCTTTGTGGAAAGAACTGTTTCCAATCTCATTGTGTGCATTGCAGGAAGAGATAAATTTTAGACTACTTAACAGTTCTTAAAAACAGAGCTGTGGTGCAGTACAGAGTTAGTATGCTTTAGAAACACACCAAACAGGTATGTGCCTAGCGAACACCATCTCTTTTTCTGAGTATTAATATCTACCTTTGCCAAAATGACGGTGTGGATGGGATGACAGACAATGCTAACTGTCTCCCAGATGAAAGTATATAAATAATGATATAAATAATCATCTATATTCACAACATTTTAAAAAAGAAAATCAGAAGCCTTAAATGACTTTAAAAATCCACATATCTGGAATTATTTGTGTTATAGTTAAGGAAGATGCAGATTTTTACATTGGACAAAGCATGTCTTACACCAGTGATGGGAAAATCATTGCCATATCATATTCAGCTATTTGTATCCATATTCTTTTATTATGTGCAAATAATGTTTCTCCAAGTATTTATATTGCTATTTCCCCTCTGCCTGTGTAGGCAACGTTCTGGTTCCAGAAAGGAACAGACATGAGTGCTCAGCATCTTTGACCATTTCTTTAACAACGAAATACAAGGTTGATAAATTTGTTAGAGGTAAATATATCTGGATCTAAGATCCTGGGAGAGGTGAGGCTGCTCAGCTCCACATCCCTGGGTCCAACCAACAGCGAGGCTGGAGATGTGTTCCCAGCAGGCAGAAACACACACAGGTGATTCATTCCTAAGGAGCCTTTGATTTGTATTCCCCACCTGCCGTCCTGCCCCTTGGCTCCTTGGGACTTGTGTGACGGGCTGATGGCCCTGGGGTGAGCCTGGGAGCAGACAGGCCAGGGTATTACATGGGTCCTCATCCTGCTATTGTTGCTCTGTGCTCCTTGATGGGTGTGCAGACAAGCTTTATCACATAACCTAACAGAAAGCCTTACAGACATTGTGAGATCACCCTCAGACTGCAAAAACTAGCTGATGTCACCAGTTCAAAGAGGTCCTGACTCTTCTCCCTTCCATCTCCTTTCTATTCCTCCTGCTTCATGGGCACCCCATTCACAGCAATATAAAGAGATCAAGAGAGGTCAACATGGAAAGAACAAAGAACTCATGGGAATGAAATTATCCAAATACATCTATGAAAAACATCCAGCTTCTAGTGACAAGTACATTTGGTGAAACAGATTTCAAAGCAACCAGCCTGACCAAAGCACTTGCTGTTTGTGTATTGGAGCTGGCACAAAACCCTTTTAAGACAGTGTAAGATTGTCTTGAAAGCAATCAGCAGTCTACATTGTGGGAAAACTCATTAAGTTGTCACAAAAAAATTAAACCTTATTTTCTGTTAAGAGTGAAATCCTGTAAGATAATAAAAAGAATGTGTGATGATCATTCAACATTAGACAGGATTCAGTCATTACTCCTAAAAATGTTGAATCTGCATGATGACCAACAGATGATACTGTGCCAAAAAAAGGGACTTTTACGTGCAGATTCAATATCTATATGGTTCCCTGACATATGCCAATTTATAATGCCTATCTTCAGTCTGCGAATCACTCCCAGAGAGTGAACTGTGACCATGTTTTACCTCAAATGAAATCAACAACAGTCAAACAGAGAAAACAATGTTTCTCTCAGCTGATATGTTCAAGGGATGAACATTTACAAAAGCAAGTGAACATAACTAGTTCCCTATATTCCAAGTTCAGTTCTTCCATTTTCCTCTGATAATTATGATGATTTCATGAGATTATTTTGGACTCTGTTATAAAAAATGTATAGTGCTTTTTTTTTTTTTCCCCTGCTGGGGCGATAATAAGCCTAGATTTCTGTTTCAAAAATGCAGTATCAGCATGAGATATGTATGTTGCTTCATAAGCTTCTTAACAAAAAATATGTAGAGCAAGCATTTATTCTGCTGTTCTGATCATTCTGATCTTCAGAGGCACTCTAATGACAGAATAACAGGAACCAGTGTCAGTAAAGGTCAAATGTCTTCCTTAAAGAAAGTCTCGTCCATCTTTACAATTGTTGTAGAAACAAAAGAACATGCATAATGAACAGAAGGCTTACCATCACTCTACTGGCAGAGAAAAATGTGTTAAAGCAGGAGTCAGGATGCATGTGAAAACAAAGACTACTGAATACCACCCAATATATTAAGTTAGGAGGAGGCACGGTCCCCTTATCACAGGCTGTGTCAGCCTTGGGGGGGCCATCAGTTTGTAATTGTGGGAGGTTCATGGCAACATGAGCTCATAGAGTCTTGTGTGAAAGTAAAAAACCACCCAGGTGACACAAACTACTGTCAAAATTTCTGGAATTGTGAATATATATCTGTTTTGTGAGATAAAAAAATGTCACTCAGCAATTTGCTAGACAGAAATCGAGGAAAATACTGGTTTTGCCACTTCAAGACAGGCTCCAAGAGGTTGGAAACCAAGACTTCCTCTTTGTTCCTGTTTGCTTCATTACACAGCACAGGAGGTCATCCTTGGGCTGTTCATCTATTTAACTTCTAATTGGTCTAAGTGGGATGGAAATCCATTTAAGAATCTGCTGGGATATAGGAAGGACAGTGAGAATATTAAAACTGCTCTAATATCTTCTTGTCAAAGTCTTAAATTTGCTTCCTTATTAAAAAATTAAAAAAAGTTATTGTTAGGCCTGTAGAATATATCCTGGACATGAAGCAAAGTGGAAAATAAGCCAGTTGCAATTAACAAATCAGATATATTAGACCCATTGATCTGTAGAGACGAAAGTTTAGACTTCTGTGCTTAGGATATCTGTGCAGGGGTTTCATGGGCAGAAAAATCATGATGAACCTTGCACTTTCTGTAGTACTGGAAATCTGTGTACAGTTGTAAATCCTGTGCTGTGCAGTACTGAAAGGATGAAGACAAAATATGAACATTCTGTTTTAAAAAATTCCTAATCTCTTTTACATGTTGAAGTACAAAGCCTGTTCTTGAGGTTTGCTCAAAGTCCCATTCTTTTAAGCATTATGGTCTGGGAAACAACACTGTCTTACTTGTACAGTCACCAGTGGTTCACCAGCGCAGTCATATTTCTCTGCCTATTGCAGAATTTCATCATTCACCATCATCATCAGCATCATCAGAGGGTGATGACTAGATAGATGGTTAGGCATATTCACATGGGATTTTCTATATCAGAACATGCTGTCACCCTGAACATTTGTCCCTTTTGGCTGAGGATGTGCAATCTCTTGTATCAGATGCTGATACAGCTCCAGTGGTTTTGATTTAGTTTATTTTTTGATGCTGAATGGCATATTCATTGAGGCAGTGAAGATCATAGCCTCTTACAACACTAACTGCTGTCCGTTCCTATTGATGCTTTATTCACAAGAGGTGTTCAGCATCTGGTGGGACCATGTCTGAAGGAATTAGAGCTCATTACTGCAGTTTGCTTTAATTAGGATGTTTTCAGTGGAGGAAGCTAGCTAGCACCGTCAGACACACATTACCCATTTGACAAGCATATGATCCAAGCTGACATTTCTTCTCCTAAAGGAACAAGTGAATACAAGTCAACAGAGCAAAGCTGAAGCTACACTGCAGCACTATAGCTGAGATATGATAGCCTCTTTTCAAGCTGCTACCCTTGTATCGTCCAGGCAGTTCCTCCTTCCTCCACCCCGTGCCTCAAAATTAGACTAAAAATTGAGAAAGAATGGCTTAAAAATAAACTATCTCCATGTCATCTTTCCAGCATAATTTGCTAAGCCTGATTCATCATCCTGTCTGACCTGCACAATTACTGTAGTATTTTAATAAGCTGCTAAAAAAATAACCAGGTCAGAAGGGATGGACAGAATGAGAATCCTCCCCTGAATATTATTTTTATTATCATTATTTTTAAATTCAGTTGGTCTGGAAGACAGTTCTGCATTACTTATCTTCTGTCCTACCATTACAGGGAGATGCTGCTAGCAGGCTGCTATCACACATTATTACAGCACAGAGAGCAGCTGCCATGCTGGGCCTCCAGACAGCATATGGCAGGCACCAGTCGCCGCAGGCGGATCAAGCTCTTAACATGCAGACAAATGGCATTTTTTTCCCCATGTTTTTCTTTTAGTGCAGGCCGGTTCAGAAAGCTACTCTAAACAATACTTTTAATGGGTTTGGTCTCAGGCCTGGATGTTGCAAGTGAAGCTCACATAAACCCTGGTGAAGAAGGAACTAGTCATTTTTCTGCACAGATAATGTCCAGCTATTGATTTATTTGCAAAACATTATCCTGTCAAAGGCACAGTGTTATTTACAGTGCAGCTGAAAAGGTGGAAACCTTCTGAAATGCCACAATAGGAAACACCAGTGAATCTCAGGGATGGTTATTTTATTGGAAAATAGCCTGGATCGGACACCATGCCAGTAAATGATGTGCTAGGCTTGAGGTCAAAGGTACTGCGGTACTAGAAGGAGATCAGTGGGACCACCTAGGGAGCACTCATGAGATCTGTCAGGCTCCAGAGAACATGAAGAGAGCAAGCATGGACAGGACGGGCAGCCTCTTCCAGCCTCTCCCAGCAGGTGGGAATTAAATCAGGAAGAAATACACCAGTCGCCTGAACCAAAAATTAAAGATTATATAATACAGAAATCTGCAATCCTGTCCTCTTAGTGTTGTGGGTTTGATGGACTCATTCAATCAAGTTAGAAAAGGTGATGGACCTCATGGATCCAGATGTGGGGTTCCAGAGGCACAGCTCTTGTGGAGAGGTAGAGTGGCGAACTATCCCTATGGGATGTTTACATAAAACAAGTTCAGAGCTGTGTGTCAGGAGCAGGGGTCTCTGCAAGGGAGCTGGAGCTGAGGATGGCATCATTCCCAGCAGGGACCCGTTGCAGTGGCCAAGCTAGGAGAGCCGGGCAGGACTGTTGACAGCAGCCTGGGTCAGCCAGGGTCCAGCAGTCACCAGGCAAGCTCACAGAGATGGGGTAGGTCCAAAATCAAGACAGGAAGTCAAGTCAGCGTGTGGTTATCAACAGCACACATCACCAGGCATGGGTATGGCTGCAGCACAGCGTGGGCAAAGAACTCCAGGGAGAGGGAAGACATGCCTGGCTGAGGCTTCTCATGACTGTTCCTCAAACAGCTTATTTCAAGGCTACATAGTAAGTAACACCTCAGGTGGTCTGGCCTTGAGATCAGCCAGGCAGACCTTGGGAATGGGCTACATGTGCACACAGGGTCCTGACACACTGTAACTCAAACAATATTGGAATATTTCCTTTCCTTTGATGCAGATCATGTGGCCTGAGCGAAGCGTTCAAGTGTTATTAACCAAAGTGCTTTGTCAGCATGAACAGGTCTTGTGGTGGATGAAAATGGTCACCTATATCTAGAGGATGCCAAGGTTAGATAGGAGGAAATAGAAGACCCTTTCTTGCATTCAGACAGATATAGAAAGAAATGAGTGTTGTGGAGAGTCAAGACTTCATCTCTTCCTGCCTCATCATGCAAAGGAAGGTATATGTGGAACACAATTTTTAGAAGCACTCAGAATGCTCAGTGTTTGCAGGAGAGCTGAGCACGCACACAACCAATGTGATCAAGCAATGCCCGTTTATTACAACTAAGAAAGCCCTTTTACAATGTTCTCCCGCACACACAACACACAGTACAAGTCCTCAAGATTGGACAGTTAACTTAGCCCGTGCTTTAAACCTTCTTATGATTGGATAAAAAGTGCCACACCAGCCTTGCCAGGCTTCCTGCCTTGTGTAACTTCCTCTTCCGTCCCAACCCCTTCTAGGGGTTGTTTGTCTTGTCCAGGGTCACATCCTTATCACATTCTTGCTCAGGCTGAGGATCTTATCAGTCTTGTTCTCACGCAGGATTGCTCACATGTCCATTCTCTTGCAGAAAGTCCTCTTGAATCCCAACAAGTGATATCCTTTCTCTGAAGTTAATGATTGCAAACAACAGAAGCAGAGGCAACGTTAACCATTCAGTTCCCTCTGAACAGTATTCTGGGGTCACTTTGCAAGAGATATGACTCTCCCTTTCACTGAAAGGCACTTAATAAAGATTATAATTTTTTTAAAGAAACTAGTTGAAAGAGAAGTAGAACTGATTGGTGCAAAAGAAATGGGAAGAAGCTGATTCTGGTCCCACTGATTTCATTGGGGCTGGGACTTCCCAACATTGCCACCCCATTTCCTAAGGGTCCACAGTACTTTATACTGTTTCCTCTTCCTGCTGGGAAAAGGTTCCCAGACTAGAAAGATTTTCCAACACAGTTGCTAATTATACATTTCTAGCTCTGGATCTGATTTTGACATTTTCTGGAATTTTATATGTAATTAATTGGAAAGGTATCAAAGCAGAACATCATAAAAAGGTGAAGGCTAGTATTTTTTTATGAATGGGGAGGAGGAGGTAAGACAAAATTTACCACCCCATTTCAGTTGATTCAGGGACTACACCCAGAGTGAATAATTAAAACTAAGGTGTGGAAGGAAGAAAAGAGTGAGCTGAAGGGAAGGAAAGCAGACTCATACCAAAAATGTGTTTCCTCTCTATTTTATTAACCTCTTTTTCTTCATACAGAATTCTTTAGTAACACTTTTCTCCATGTATCATGACAGCTAGTTTTGCTTTTTTCAGACATTTTTTCTTATGATTACACTTAACACAGGCAGCTTTTACCCTGTCAGTCTTACCTCCTGTGAAAGACAGCACATACTCAAAAAGTGATAAGCCAGGCATCTTTTCTATTTTACATAATAAGTCTGCATATGTGCATGCAAGTGTGCACATATGGACTCTGTACACGCACACATCAGCAGGAATGGCTGTCTCATCAGCTTTCTCAGGGCCGGATGGTCCTGGTCCAGAATCTAAGCTGTTCTTTTCCATTATGTGGTCATCAGAAATGATTTCCTACCTCCTGCCAAACTCCTCCAACTGAAAAAATTACTTTTACACATGCTACTGTTGCTTCAAATGTGCAGGAAATTCTTTCTTCTGTCCCATAAATCCAGGCTCTGAATTATTTTCTGGTTGTTTTTTTGGTGTGTGGTTTTTTTTATTTTTTTTTTATGATGCAAGCCTTCTGAGATCACAACACATGTTCAATTTCTATGCATCTGTATATTTCAATTATGTCTACTATGTCTACATAAGAGCATAAAGGAGACTATGTTTTCTTTTACACCTGCATTTTTAAGTCAGTGTGGGGTTGCAGAGTGGTCACTCTAGGAGAGAAGTACAAAACTCTGAACACAGTTATTGTGTGGTTTGGTTAGAATACTTGATGGTGTGAGGTATTTTTATCAGTTGTGTCTTTGGCCTGATAGGAAGACATTGAAAAAGAATATACAGTGAAGTCACAAAGATTTAGGTCTCCTGTGTGAATGTGTAACTCTAAAGGTTTTCTCCATCTTTGTGTCTCTCTTCTAAGCCCACAGAGGTTGGTGGATGGCTCCCATTGTGTTCAGTGAGTACTGGGCTGACACAGAAGCACCCCTACTCCTATAGGGGCTCGTATCTCCAGCAGGTAACACCATGAGCTATTGCAGTAGTCATGGAAGAATAAATACTTGGCAGTGGATGTAAATGAGGTCCCATCTTCCACATCAGAACTGCAAAGGATAAGAATGTACCATGAGAGCAGACAAAACACCTAACAAGTTCTGGACCTTTTGGGAAAGGGATGATATGGTATGCATACAAACTAAACAAGGAAATCTTTCCTTCCTTAAAGAAGGAAAAAATTACTTGCCCTTAAAATACAATAGTGAGTTGATTCTTCCCCAGAGAAGAATCTGCTATCTCTGTAATTATATACAGATGTCCTCTTGAATTTTCAGCATCAGCACTTCTTATACCCTACCACAAATTCCTATTCACAACCTATGTTGTCATATACAGCAAAACCATATGTCAGTTAAACATATTTTACTATTTCTTTTCCTTCTGTTAGCTTTCAGACCTCTGGAATGGTCTGGAAAGGAGTGGTTTCCTCTTTCAGGCATTAACCAACATTTGTACGTGTGAAAGAAGGAAGAAGTTGAAGAAGCAGCTGAGGCTTAAGTGAGGATGTTAGCTAACAACAGATCAAGTTTACAAACAGAGAGACCCGTTCTAATTATTCTGCCTACTCCATGTGTTGTTACACTGTAGTAACTGGCTAGTCTGTGTCAGAGGTTGTAGGTGGTGTTAGAGGAGTTTATATTTGAGAATGGACAATATAACTGAATCGGATCATCAGAGGAAAGGTAGTGAGTTCTACACATCTTTTCTCTTTCATCACAATCTCTGACAAATGGTTTCTCCTAGAAATACTATGGGTTTGGCATTTTGGCTCAAGGTTGTTATTTTGATATGTTTCAGTCCTGGTCCAAGAGCACCTCGCACAGTCCCTGTAGGGTTTCATTATGGCTCCTCAGTAGCAACAATGAGTGCTGAACTATGCAAGCGGAGTATTTAAACAAGACAACTTCAAAACCGATAAAGATCTTGAAAGGGGTGTTTTACATATGTGTTAAGGCCAGGAAGCAACTGTTCCCATGGGATAAGAGGTTAAAACTTTATTTCTAAATCATCTACATATAGCACCCTGCCTAGGAGGGCACTGTAATGTCTGATAAGGTGCTGACCTGAACAACAAGTCACTTGTAGTTTTTCCGACATTATGTATGTGTGGCAAATGTTTGTTCACTTTCAAAGAAACTTCCTAGAGTCTTTTCTCTAATCCACAGCGATGTTACAGAAGACAATAATTTAGTTTAAAACCAGCACTCTGAAAGTCTTTCCTCCAAAATTCTTTCAAGTCAACAGGACAACTTCCACTGACCACAAGACAAAGACCTTGATCAGATCTCAGTTTTCACAGAGTTGTTTTAGACTCTGATATTATAAAAAGATATATTTGGAAACAGATAAACAGACAAATAATTGCAATTTTGTGTGTGTGTGTGTGTGTGTGTGCTAGCTTTAAATACCTATAGAAATTTCAGTGGGGATAAAAATAAAAAAAAAATGGAGACAGTCATTTAATCTCATTCAGCTGTTTCTTCAGCTAACTTAATGCAATAATTCGGGAATTATTTTAGTTGAAGGTTTATGTTAAATACCATTCAGCTGAATAAAGGAATGGTTATTTAAGGAACAGATGCTTACAGGTCTTGTTTGTTACTCTAAGCTATTGATGAAGGCATTTCGTTACACTACTTTACAAAGTCACGTGTCTTCATAATTTTGAAAATATGACCTGAAAGAGTCCAGGCTTGATGTCAAAGAATTCGATTTAATCCAATTATAAAGAACGTGAACAAAAAGCTGTTTGGAAAGAGTTACTAAAATTAATGGGTTTTTTTTCATTCTGGGAAACCAAATGTTACACAGCTTCAGCACATCTGTGTCATTTCTTAAGAAATCTTGCCCAATTCTTTAAGGTTTTGTAATTCATATATTCATAATTTTAAAGCCAGAGAGACCATTAATTCATCCAGACAGTCCTATATAATGAAGTCCAGGGAATACCATGCAGTTAATATTACATCGTGTCCAACAGCACATGCTATGGGCTTAAGCCTGCCTCTGGAACAGTATCCTGACTTGCCTGGACAGCTCTAGCTGATGGAGAACATGCCCCTTTTGTGATTAGTTAATGCAGTGATTAATCTTCTGCAGTGGTTATTTCTAATTTTAATGTGCCTGCCTTAATTTGGCAGCTCTCAGTTTTCATTCCCTGGAAGGCAGTACACTCCCAAAATGCATATGGTTTTAGGAAGAGAAGGTGACGGTGATGTCTACAGAACCATCAGTAAATCACATTTCCCACAGAAAACTAGCAAGATTTTCAATGAGTGACAAGGGATTTGTTGATAGGTCTCTATGATTAAGTTTTATTATTTGACTGACCCTTCATCTAAAGGCACAGTCAGTTCCAACCATAGGTTTTTTCAAATCTAGGATGCAGAGTGCTGGAAAAGAGATATGATTCACTTATTATTAGTGCTATCATTTACTGTATGGTTGGGTACTGGAGTCAAAGAGGAGATCTCTGCTTTGCAAGGCATTCACCTAAACCAAAATTTTATAATTAAAAATAAGTAACACTGAGAAACTGAAATAATGCACTCACTGGAAGCTGCTGCCACACAGAAGAAAAAAAATAAGAAAGAAATAATATGGTATCATTTATTTCATCTTTCTTGCAGGCAGGAGAAAAGAAGTCTAAGATGTCCAGGAGAGTTATACAAAAGCAGAGCTGTACTTTCTCAAAATTAAGTTCCTTCATTGAATCACTAGTCTTTGTTATAATTGTCAGAAATAATTGTCAATAATAATTGTCAGAAAAGGATACCTGTGAATACACGGTCAGTACTCAAAGAAAGTTATGGAGCAAATAAAGCATGACCAGTCACAGCTTTTCGGTGCAGGGATTTGTGATCCCACTAGGGAGAGCTCATGTACCGAGTTGTCACATCAAACAACTGTTGCAATATTGTCCTATCTTTTCCTTTTCTTACACCAGCCCTCGGGATTATAGCAGATGTGTGAGGGCTGAAGCATGTACATATAATATTTAAAAAGGCAGAACACAGAAGGAAATAGTTGGGATGTTTCTGCCTATACCTTCTTCCTTTAGTCAGGTTTTCTGAGGTGCAAGATTTGATAACAAGACCAAACCAGAAACTGCATCTGTTGTGTACATTTTTTTTTTTCTATAGGTCGTATAGGAAGTACAAAGCACCACCCCACTCATCTCTGTTCATTGCATACACAGCTCATATTGGGAACCAGTCTTTCTGTATCTTAGTTTCTTATCTATAAAATTGGGATAATGATACTTTTTGCACCTGCCCTTACTAGCTGGTTGGTACAGCCTTCAAAGCAGTGGCCAGATGTGCCCTCACTTTCAATTGCAGCTTCCTGTTTTTATTGTATCCTGAATAAGACATTATCTAAGCATTTCCCAGCATAAAAAGGAAATACTAATGATAGTTTGGGGGAGTTGTCTGTTCTTTATAGTAAAGCTGGGCATGAGGAAAGAGAGTGTGGTCATTTTATAATCTTGGAAAGTTGGCTTGCACTAAACTACAATTTCCATCTGGGAGCTGATACTGCTATTTCTAACACAAGCACTTCTATAGCAAGCTGCTATTCACTGAACACCTGTAAGGGCTGCTATAAACCGCCAGAGGTTGCTATCACCAAATCAAAAAACCTGACAACACAGCTCCATTATAGAAGTAGGTCTTCCCCTTCCCACATATATTCATAACTCCCTTCCAGTTTCTTGCCCGAGTTTTACAATTCTCAACCCAGGCCAATCTAGAAAGAAGAAAAAGAAGACTCGGAAAAGCAGGGATGTTGTGTCCCTTAACTTTTAGAAGTACAAAGGGGAAAGTTTCTCTTTCAGAATGTGATCCTACGATGAATTGAATTGCTCATACCTTTTGTTTCTTTACCTTCCTCATGCAGACCCTGGTCATTCATTATACTCTTGGCACACAGAGAAGCACAGTGACCACAGTCTGGGAAGGTGGACCTACGAGAGCAATGCTGAAGCAATCCCCTTCCCCAGATCAAACAGCAACTGCATTTCCCAAAGCACAAATCTGAGAGAATCACAGCCAGGCTTCTTGGGCTACTTACAAGCAAGATCTCTGCAGCCCCCAGTATAGTTCACAGCAGACCCTGGGGGCTGATGCCCGTGGTAGCCACTGTTGCCTGGTGGCTTTGCAGCTTACAGTCTCCCTAGAGCAGCTTGCCTCTACAGTGTCAAAGCCCATGAAAATGGAGCAGATAAATCTGTCACCCAGAGGTGGCAGTGTGCATTGCGCATTGACCCCCTCCCTTGGCCTGCCTTGGGGTGCTGAGATTTTTCAGCCTTGGATGAGCAACCAGGACCTGCCTGTCTGATATGGCTTTGGTGCCCTATTTATATGTAGTGTACTTTTATAAAACATTTTACAGCCAGGGCTGCATCAGTCAAATGTCTTGTATCTTGCCTGTACTCCATACAGATAGAAATGAAACCTCTTTGATTCCTCACAGTCAACAAAGACCAACTTCATTGGCAGCCTGATGGCTGACTTTCTTGAAGAATTACAGCAATAGGTGTATACACTTTGCTGCTCTCTATTCTTATTCATCATAAAGTCTAGGTGAGGAGGGGGAAGTGTCCTTATGAACCCAGAGGATTTGGAAGCATGTCTCCATCTTCTTATTGTCTCACTATGTCAGTCACTCTTACTTACAGTCTACTCACTCTTACCTGACTACTTGTATGCAATTGCCAACAGTAAGCATCAGATTCAGCAGCCTTCTCACTAACAGAAGCTAGGTTAGGCCACAAGACAAAACCTGAGAAACTTGCAACTATGAATCAAATAGCAAACAAAATACTGCTTTTCAGAGAGGAAAAAGGGATAAGAGCCAGTGTAATTCATCTAGAGAAGTTATTCCTCCATCGAAGTGGAATATTAATTATTTGAAGGCCTTCTGAGTTCTTACTGTAGAACATCTGGAGCCTCCACGTGCCTCTTTTAACACCTTGTAGTGGCTTACTAGTATTAGATAATGAGGAGCAATCACAACTCTCCTGGATAGTAAAGCTTCACTTAAACTACATGTCATCAGTTAGTACCAGCTCCTAATAAATTGCTGTAGCTTCTCCAGCTTCTTTACCTTTACCAAATGTCTTTTGCAATATATTTTTAATTCCAAAGACACATGGTTCTGCATTGGATAAGGATGACAGCCCACCCTACTAAGAAGTATGCTTGCTCAGGCTTACAGATGTTACTCTGCATTATTTTTCTCTTTAACAACTGACCACTTTTAAAGTAGGTATATAACCAGATTATGTTCAGACACGTCCACTTGTGCTTTCTTTGCTCCTTTTCTCATCACCAGACTGTTTTTCTGGTCTTCACAAGATCTGGATTTCAAGGGGAGCAGGGGAGGAGGAATGATCGTGAACTTTAAGAACTCATCAGTTTTATATACTGCATTAAAAATAGCTTATTTTCACTTAAAAATCCAGTGCTCAGCATGTAAAAGAGAAAACATGTCCTCAAAAGAACAAGCAATCAGAGAAAATGAATTCCCTAAAGTTTACAGACAGAAGCAAAACACCCTGTAGGTATCTGCTGGAAATAAGAAGAAATAAGTAGAAAAGGCTAACAGACAGACCTGAACATTTTACATATGTTGTTTTATTGTGTTTGGGAGGCATTTCTGTTAAAAATAAAAGAAAGTGGCATTCCACAGAGTGGAAAAACAGTAATAGTTTGCAGTGGTAATGGAACACAAAAATCTGGCTCACATAACCAGGCTTAAGTGAGCCTGTTCCCATTGTATCTCAGGGAATAGCTTCCAGCCCTGTGTTGAAAAAAAGTACAGCTGAGAGGGAGAAAGTCTTTGCTTACAAGTTTCCCATTAATGGAAGGAAAAGATTATTTTAAAATTCAGTGTTACCTGTGGGCTAAGAAATGGAAGTCTTCTTTAGAGCGATCCACATTTTAAAAAGACTATATATCTATTCATAAATATTACATGTGATCTGAGTGGGGAATCAGCATAATACCAAGCCTTGGAAAAACTGTACGAGGTAGCAGAGAAGCTGAAGAGAAGATGTGATCTCATGACCTCACAGAGGGAACATGGCTCACACTACCTGAGCAGCACTGCCTTGATCTGGGCATTGTTGCCCTGCAGATCTGGTGACATTACCCTGGAGCTTGACTATACTGACCTGTATGTGACCTCCCTACTCCAGGAAGGAAGAAGAGTCTATCTGGGCTTGCCAGGTATCTCCTCAGGAAAAAAGATAAGAGGACTGTAAAATAGTGACTGATGTTTCAGCCATTGAGTACCAGATATTACTCCAACTTGTGGTACTTTTCCTTTAAGAAAATATTTTAAGAGCATTTTGATAATGTCTCTGGGTTTAACTTTTTTCTTTTTTTCCCCCAAGTGGAGAAAATGACCTTGTTGAACATCTGAAAAGTTAGTTGAGTCTTTCCCAGGAAAGGGTAAGTGCATTCTTAAGAGATCACTTTGTGAGTGACCACCTTTGAATATGAACTGAGGCCTTGTGGTTCCTGATTAAGCCATGAAAAAGGGGCTGCATACATAGAGGGAGAGAGCACATACCCTTAGTAAGCAAGGAAGATTACTGAGATACACCTCTGTTTCTTAGTGGAGAAAGACTTTTTAATCATTAAAAAAGTAAAAATACCTGTATCCTTCACTCCCCTCAGTTTATCTTAGGTAGGCTTGTATAGAGATAAGGTTGTCTGCCCTGACACACAGAACAAGGTCTGTTTTCAAGTCCTGGCCATGGATTGCACCGAAGAGCTTACCAACAGCAGTGTGGCAGAGTCAGAATGAACGTCATGAGTACTACCACAGGAGGAAGTTCAAAAGCAGCTATCAGATGTACTCTATCAGTCAACAGACCTATGATCCCAATGTCTTAAGAAATTTTTTCTCTCAGAACTCCTACACTTAAGTACTTGGAAATTCCTCTCCCCCTGGTGCGCATCAGATATTTACAAAGTAGGTCAGCCATGCGATGGGGAGAACTTACTGATATTCTCTCTACTTACAGGAATAAAAATGAATTGCTTAAGTCTCTCTCTTTAGGGAAACAGTATGTGCTGTGCGTTTGGAGAAGAATGAAAACTGGTTTTATAACTGATAACCTTTATTATGTTTTGTTTAATTTTGCTTAATATGAATCATGGAAGCCTTATTTAAAAGGAACCGACTTTCTGTATTTCAGAACAAAACAACTCTTGTAGGTGCAAGTTTCCTCACACTAATCTGTGCAGATGACTCCCTTCAGTGGTGCAAAGCTAGTCCAGACTCTTCTCTTTCAGTCTTGAACACCATGCAACTATCATAATACTTTTTCAAGAAGCACTTCTGACAGCAGCTGCCCTCACATGATGGGTTATTTTCACATAACTCAGTAAATCATAATGGTTGTAAACTTCCAGTAGATGGTAGGAAGCATGTGTATCAGAGCCAAAGAGGGAAACGTTTCAAATATTCACCACAACCTGTCTTGAGGAGGAAGTTCTTGGGCACATATGTCTTTTAACATGCCTGGATTTGAGTGGAAATTAAATGCAATATTTACATGCAGAACTGATATCTGAATGGCAAGGTGAACCTCCAGGATGTGGGTTAAATGGCAGATTGCACTGAAGCTCTTGTGACAGCCGCATTCTGTGTGAGAAAACGGGCCATCTTCACAGATCTCATGAAGCTGGGGAAGGTCATAAAGTCTTCCAATGTCTCTTTTACCCTTTTGTGAGGAAATGCTCAGAAGGAACTGTGGTGAGGCACTCATAAAATGTGCAATGATATATGCAACCTTATGGGATTTTGATCTTAAAATCATCAAAAACTTACTGTCCAGCATAAAGCTCAGATACAACTTTTGGTCTCTTTGCATACTGCTTGAAATCCTTATATGATTTCACAAGCTTTTATATTATCAGCAATTATTTTTATAAAGCCAATTTGCAGAATTCTTATTTTATGAACAGTCAGATTCCAAGAATTTAAAATCTTCCTCTGATGGTCTGTATAATTCCACTGGACTCAAAATACAGCTAACAAATCACCATTTTTTGCTGAATATGGACACTGTATACTACTAAATGTGAATGCTAGTCTGTATTACTAGGAAAAAAGGTAGCATAACTGTTCTACAAATAAACAAGTGTGGTAACACATACAAGCTTCACTCTTTTTCTCCTGACTTTATGCACTGCTTCACAACGCATGAAAAAGGAAAGAAAAATGTCAGGAGCTGCAGGTATAGATTTAAAATCACAGTTTGGAAGAAAGAAAATATATTTGATCAAAATATCAATCTCCGAAGGTAAAGTCAAACTAAAGCAATGGAATGAAAGGTGATAAAACCAACAAAACTGAGACAAATAAAGAGCTGGCAGAGATTAACTCAGCTGTTGGTTCTTGCTGATGGTGTGCAATGTTCAGTCTAGTTTTTAGTGATATCACAGGTGCTGTCTTTTCTTCTCACAAGAGCCCTAGATCCCCGTCCCTGCTTGTCACAGGCCAGTTCACTCCAAAGAGTTATTAACTCTGCACATCTGCAGCGTGGAAGCTGCATGCAATTCTTGCAGGACGTGGGAATACTCTTCTCAGCAGGGTATACTGGGGTCTCCTGTATGAGCAGGAGAGTTTGTCTTGATTTGGCCTCTACTTTCAAAGCATTTCAATGGCCTGCTTTGCTATAATCCCCATAAAATAATACAGGCCAAGGTAGAGCCTTGTTTAATTGGTTTAATTGGTAACTCAGTCTATTGACTTCAAAGAGAATTTAGAGTTTGAATTCAAATTTGGAAGATACAAGTGAAAATATCACTGCTTCTTAAATAAAGGTAGTGCAAAGAACTAAGTAGAAATAATACTGCTAGGTGACTTCCAAAAAATCATTTATACTTTAGTTTCTCTGATCAGTAATGAGGGAATAATGCTACCAAATGCCTTACCACACTGGAATATTTGTAAAGAAAGGTTTATCAGTGTAAAATATATCAAACTGTTTATATATAGCATTTTATTCTTTCACAGTGTCAAGCAGCAGAGTAGTGTTCAGTCTTGCAATGAGGAACTGGTTTTAAGCATCTCAAATATCATTCTTTGCAACTGGGCAAACAAACATAAGATTTTAGCTTCTTCCAGAACCTTCTTCTAAATCAGATTATGTTTTATTCCCAGCAGGCATAAATTACTAAATTGCATTGTATTAGTGTCCTTTCCCAAGCAGAATGTATGTATTTGATAAGAGGAATCTGTGCAAAAGGGGAAAGCTGTAAGCAGAGAAAACATAGTTTTGGAAATATTAGTACTGAGGACTTTCTGTAAAGAAAATCCTCAGCTTTTGTTAATCACAGTCAGAGAATGGTTTAGATTTGCTTGTATCAAAGTACTTATCTAGATACATTTGCTGCATATTAAGGATGTTTTAGGCACTAACTAGAGCAATGTTCCAATCTTTTCCAGGTTGTCAGGTCTCTATGCTATGCTTAGAGAGCAGCGTGGTGTGTTTATGTCCAGTCTTGGCTCTGTAAAAAATCAGGATCAGGTGACAAGCTATTTAGAATAAATGTTTTAATGCTTTTCAGTATCAGAGTTATAACAGATATTCATACCGCTTCCCACCCTGCATCTCCTTCCCCAGTGCAGATATCTGGAGAAAGACATTTATTAAAAAAACCCCAATAACCAAACACCAAAAAACCCAAAACTGAAACAAAAGCCCCTAAGAGAACCCCACCACTCGGCTTGATTGTCCTCTTCCTTAATATTGTGCCCTGATTCCTAGAAACAAACTTCCACTGCAGACCATTATATAACATGCATGTTAATTGCATGCATGGATTTTAAAAGCATAAGTATTAAATAAATAAAATTAAATTCTGCACAGTTTCAAGTCTGTTGACCTTCTCTGGCAATAAATACATACCTGCTTCACTGTTTCACTTTAAAGCCGGAACACAGCCTGAACAAGCTACATTAGAGATGACCAAGGGAAAATCAAGTAGAAATTCCAGGGAAAGTGGTAGATCTATTGTTATAAGATGTGTCTGTGGCAGGAACAATATTAGAAGCCAAAGCACCTGTGTTCAGATCACTGATCACCAGTTCTACATGACACCTTGGTTATTAATCATTTTCTTGTCTGCTAGGATCTGGTCTCAAGATGAAGAGGTGGGATCATAGATTTTGAGCACTTGGTTATAATCTGAAGCGAGGAACTATTGCTCCCCCAGGGAGCAATACTGACCGACAAACGCACAACCTTGAAACATAATGATCAGTCAACAAACACCAACAAACAAGTCACACCAAATAAGGTACTGTGATGCCTTATTGTGATAAAATTAGGAATTTTCCCCCATGTAAACTTAATGGCAAATTTAATTGCAAAAGATCTATCACTATGAAAAAGAAATATTCATTTGCTTCTTTTATATGAAAGAGAAATCTTTCAATTTAAATACTTACTTGCTATCCACAATCTCTCCTTTTGCCTTTGTTTCCACAGCTGTGAATTGGCGACTTTGAATACTTCCCTTTATTCCAGCACAGAGACTTATATAACAGTAAATCATTTTGATAGGTGAATACTCTGTCCAGTCTATTTGATATGATTTTTTTAAAGTTCTTTATGCTATGGCTTACTTAGCATTAAGAAACTATCATAACATAAAGTTTAGTGTTGTGAAATTTAGAGGTGCTAAAATCAAGCTCTGTTTTTTTAGGTTGTCCCCATGTTGATTAATTTCTACAGAGCTAAATGTACTTTTTCGCTCAGTATTTATTCCTGACATTAGGAGTTCCCCTGAGTAACATCTAATAAATGTGTGTGGAAATAAACCTGTTGACAAAAGAACATAGGCTTATGGCCAAGGATTTTTCATATGAGCAATAGGTTGAATTACTGAGGTTCTAAATGTGCAATCTTGGGGTTTGGCCCATGTTTTTTCACGCTTTGAGTGAATTCAGTAGGAATACACTGCAAGTTAATAGAACTGATATTTCATGTGATAAAGATTTCTGGTATTGATGTGAGTGGGGAGGCAGATACCATTCCTTAAGGAATCTTTATGCCAAACTACCCATAAAATTTCTTCAGCCGAAAATTTATAGGTAAACATGTTTAAGGGTCACATTAAGTTAAAGTTTAGCACTTTTATAATTGCTTTGCACTGCTACTCTACAATTAGTCTCTCAAGAAGAGAGAAAAAACACAAAACCAGTCTGGTGTAATCCAAATCAAAAATTATTTATGATTATTTTGAAAATAAGCCAACTGATTACCAACTCTTGGTACACTCACTCTCTCCCCCCAGTAAACCCAAGCATATGCAATGCGAGAGTATGCAAAATAAAAGAAAAATATTATCATGTATCCCTGTGTGCTTACTTATTCTGTCAACATCAGCTGTGAAGCTTAAGATGCTATCATAAGGAGCCTGGAGCACCTTAAAAGAAAAATACAGAAGAAAATGCAAAGGCGGATGATTGTTGGCTCTGACATGACCTGGAGTGAGGAGCAGCAAGTAATTGCACTGCCCTGAAAAGAGAAATTATGTCTGTGGCCACTTCCTTCTCTGCAGCTGCTCAGCTGAGTTTTGCTAGCAGGCAGGGATGGGAAGGGTGAGGGCTGATGCTCTTTTGCCTGTGTCCATCTAGTTTGTTCCCCTGACAGGGGAAGATTTGTTATCTACGGAGAGGAAGAAATCTCTGCCACTCACAATGCAGAGTGCTCATACTTCAGTAGTGCCCGATAATTAATTCCAATGAAATAACTTATGAAATAACTAGCTATTATTTCATAAGTGTTTCAGCTAAATAAATACACTTCCTATATTGTCATGGTTTTCTACTGCTCTGGATCTTTCAGATCCCAAGATTGAAACTAAAGTCCCTTCTCACACATTGTTTTTCAATATTTAAACTTCAAACTCTGGACACAGGCGAATATGCAGAAGTCATGGTTTTCAGTAAAAAAAAGGTTTCTTACTTGCCAGATTATGTAGAAAAGCAAGAATGAATGTGTCTTGCAGCTTCAGAAATCAAAACAAACACAAAGAATTCAAGCCACACATCATAACCATGCAAAACAGCCAGACTGATAAGTAATATCTGAACATTTGGTGGGTTGTGACGGAGGTGGCATACCAGCATTTCCGATTACCCCAGGCCACTTTTCATCAGAAAGATTTCAGGGCAGAAGGCAGGTGAGGTGTTGACTAGCTTGACACAAAATACCTTTTTTAGATGAAATGTTGAGTGAGACCTGGGTAAACTCAGAAGAACGCTCATCTAGAATTTATGGACATTAAGGAAACACAACTTATCATTATCTGTTTGGACCATACTAGGCAGCAGTGAAAGTCTTCAAATTTCCATGTAGCTCCCAGCATTCATGTGAAGATTGCCACAAGCTCAGAAGAGATCTTTATCAAAGTTAAAAAGGTTGCTTTTCTCTCCAGGAATGTGATTATAAACTGTTGCCAGGGCACAGGGCATCTGTCTGACATGACTCATCTGTCATGTCACTGTGTTTTTGTGTCTTTAAATCCAAAGCAGCTACAACTGCATCACAGGAGGCTGCTGAGCTCCCACCTGAGCTGGGAACTGAAGGGGAATCTCTGCTATGTGTCATCTGTGATCCTGAAATGAACCCATTTGTACCTTAGTTGGGGCCTGAGCTCAGAGCACTAGAAAAGCAGTCAAACTACCACAGCCAATTTCCTTTTTTTTTTTTTTTTTTTTTTTTTTTTTAGTATCAAATTTTACTTTCTAGGCAATCCCATCTTTATCTGGTGATTCAGAGCCTTAGATGATAGAGCTGATACTGTAGCATGTTAATGTATGTATTTTGGATTTCTCTTTAAGCAAGATAGTTTACTCTGCTTTAAGCACCTTCCTAATG
Organism: Athene cunicularia; assembly: GCF_003259725.1. Taxonomy (NCBI): domain Eukaryota; kingdom Metazoa; phylum Chordata; class Aves; order Strigiformes; family Strigidae; genus Athene; species Athene cunicularia. Next base: position 5,899,087 of record NW_020799143.1, on the reverse strand, counting down.
TAACCACAATATGATTCTTACAGCTTCTCAATGCTCTGAATTCTTTGCTTCTTGCCCCAGAGCATAAGGTAAATGGCTTCCATAAACTCATTGTCACTCATAAATATCATCTTCCTCCTCCAAAGCCACAACTTGCCCAACGGTTTTCACTCGGATCACAAACATACACATTGTTCAGCAGCAGTCAATTAAATACCATGGTAACCTGCTGCTTTTAATTATCCTTCTCTGTGCCGTAACATCTGCAAAACAGAGTGACAAGCCAAAAGCAATTTAAATACTGTGGTATGCTCCAGATGTGTCAGTGTTTTGCCAGGTGTTTATTTTTAATGTATAACTTGACATTTTACCCCATTAGCTCACCTTTTGCTCTAGAAAAACACACCCAAAAAAATGTAGGTTTCATGCTACAAATGCTTTAATATAGTCACAATTGTGACTATGATTCTTTCAATTTTGGTGATGGGGGACAGCTTGTTTACTTCCCCTCCCGGGCTAAATATTAATTATGGACATTATTGCTACTATTTTGAACTGAGGCCACACCATATATAACCTGATCCAAAAGCAACCAAAGTGCAGGGGAGATTTTATGGTGTTCCTGTAGTTGATGTCTGTGGGGTGCATATCTACTGTTACATATACCTGTGTAACATATTACACATACTTTCCCCACAATTCACCAATACTAACAATGTTGGATGCTGTATTTTAAATTTTTTTTAAAAACTGTTCCACAGCTACTAAGAAAAGTTCAACTTTTTTTTTTTTTTTTTAAATTTAAACTAGGATTTCAGGACATTCTTTCTAAATGTAATAAAAGCAAGTTTTCAGGTTTGCTGTGCTGCAATGTAATTTTTTACATGTGAACTTGGAACTTCTAGTACATGTTAAGATCTCATGGTCTAGTATTTTTAAAATATCACCAAAACCTCAACATCTGTACTTTAAAATACTCTGTAAAAAAAGGAAATATGTTGTCTTAGATCTCAGAACAATAAATAATAAGGGGCAGCCATTCTGTTGGTCTTTACTTTTCTCACATGAAATCATAAACTTCTCACGATATTGGCAGAAAATAGCTTTCTCATGAATACATGGTTAAAACGGGGACAGTGATCATTCATAGCAATTATTAATAGGGATGAACAGCTTATGCAAACATTACTAGAAAACTGTGTTCCAACATGGCTAGAAGAGCCTTTATTTCAGTGCATCCATCTATAAAACAAAGTGGTGGCTTTCTTTGGTTTGGGGGTTTTTTAAGTGTTTTTTTTGTTTGTTTGTTTGTTTGTTTGTTTGTTTTTTAACAGTTTGCATACAAGTGTAAAGCTTTTCTGCCTTGCTGCCATTTAATCTTCTAAACAAATGAAATCCTGACCTTAAGGGCCTTCTGAAGATCAAAGAGCTGCTGCTGCCAGTCATGGCTTCCCCACAAAAGGGTCCTAGAACAGGTGACCCAGGTCCAGAGCTCATTATTCCAATCAAATGGGAACAAAGCACTAAATTCTCTTCATGGCGCTGATCTTGGGGTGGTCTTTACTTTCCTGTCTTTGATTTTAGTCTTTCAGATGGATTGTGTCAGAATTTAAATGATTTTCCTTCAGGCCTGGAAAACATAACTGCTGGGACTTCAATTTGTCAGTTTTTTTGTTTTGTTTTGTTTTTTTTTTTTCCCATGACTCATCACAGCAATCCTGCACACACAGTGCTGAGAAATGAGCACATTTGGCTTCATAACATGGCTGAGACAGTGACCCAGAAGAACCTGTGCTCAGCTGTCACTGGAGAGCAAACAGGAGGAGGAGTTTGGCAGAAACTGAGATCAAACAAGCTCCAAAATAAGCAGGCTCTGTGATACTACCCAACAGTCACAAGGCTTCCTAGCATTGCACAGGAGATAATTTCCAAAAGGGCAAAGCAAATTCTTTCCCCCACTCTTCCATAGAGTAAATCACCACTCTGGATTCTGTGAATTCCAAAGGCAAACAAACTCCAAAGGTGCTGAAGTTCTTCAATTTTGGGCAGAAGTGGTTTGAGGATAATGTGTTTCCTGAGAAAAGGTCTGCACTTCTCAACATGTCTTCAATATGAAAGTCATCCCCACTTGTCAGTGAACCTACTTCCCCTCAAAATTTGCTTTGATGGTATTCCCATTTTTAATGTCATATTATTGCCATTATTTTTTTTTTATTTATTTTAAGCTGGAGATTTAAGCTTAAAGTAAATCTTGGGTTTTAAATTCAGAAGCACCATATACTCCAGTTTCCTGCACAGATCAAAGACAGATAATTGAGTCTCTTAGGTGGTATGATAAATATTGAACAGTTCCCATTGGTTTTTATACTGGCAGTAAGAAATTATGAGTCTTTTTGAAAAAAACCTATGCTTTGGATCATCAGTTTAATTTGTTGTTTTAAAACCTGAAATTAGTTCTAGAAAAAGGAGCAATATGATTGTCTTCAACCCCTGCCAGATTATTAATGTAATTTAAGATTAGATTTATTTTGGAAGTAAAAATGAAAACGGGCAAACCAGAAACATCCTCATTGAACTATCATGAACTGTCAAGAAAAACAAAATTTGGGAGACACTGGTCTACATGCAGATACAACAAAATTTTATAGATTAAATTTGTGGTTTACAAATATTAGAATCTGCATGAGCTGTGCCCAAGGATCATCTGTGCTTTGTGTATTTTTAATTGGGGGATTTAATTCATGGTATTCTTTGTGTTTTTCTGTGGTGTTTCTGTGATTGACAAATGAGAAAAAAGGTCTGTTTTGTGAATGGTCATGCTATTAGGGCAATTCTGGCATTTTAGGATATTAATTATGCCCTCTGAGGAACTGGAGTTACTTATTTACCTGAGTTATCTGAAGGTCTTTCACTACCACTCATCATTATACAAATGAAGTGATTTTAGCCATGTTTAACATTATGCAGCAGGGCACAATGTAAGGGTTTATTAATCAGGGTTAAACCTATTGCTTCTTCACCTGAACTGGTTCATATGCAACCCACACAGATATTTCTGTCCTTTAGTCTCCAGGACTTTTAGTTCCAGGGTGACCATGGGCAAAGATAATCGAAGTATTTCTGAGCCCATTTATGTAAGGTCAATTAGCACTTAATAGGAGGTACTTCTGAAGGACAGAATCACAGAATCGTCTAGATTGGAAAAGACCTTGAAGATCATCCAGTCCAATAATTAACCTCACACTGACAGTTCCCAACTACACCATACCCCTAAGTGCTATGTCGACCTTCTGTTGGAAGGGACCTACAAAAATAATCTAGTCTAACTGCCTGATCACTTCAGGGTTGACCAGGTTAAAGCATGTTATTAAGGATATTGTTCAAATGCCTCTTAAACACTGACAGACTTGGGGCATTGACCAACTCTTTAGGAAGCCTTTTCAATGTTTGACCACCCTCTCAGTAAAGAAATCCTTCCTAATGTCCAGTTTGAACCTCCCCCGATGCAGCTTTAAACCATTCCCACCATGCTGTTGCTGGATGACAGGGAAAAGAGGTCAACAGCTTCCTCTCTACTTCCCCTCCTCAGGAAGCTGTAGAGAGCAATGAGATTGCCCCTCAGCCTCCTTTTCTCCAAACTAGACAAACCCAGAGTCCTTAGCCATTCCTCATAGGACCTACCTTCCAGCCCTTAAGTGGCTAACACTCTAATTACAGCACATTAAGTTGGATCTAATTATGAAAAAACATTGCAGACACCATAATAACTTACAGCCTAGAAGACATATTAAGAGGACTAGGAAGACAAAGAGGTAATGGAAATTACATCTGGTTCATAGCTATGTTCTTAGTAAGCTTCCAACATCAAGGTGCATTTAATTATTTTAAGATTAAAATTACTACATGAAAAAGCACTGTATCATTATATTTTCTTGGTATTTTTTATATATAGTTGACCTGCAGATATATCACAGAAAAGAATAATGGACATGTATCTCAAAAATCTTTGTTTCTAGAACAACATAGAAATTGTCACACACAGTGAAAATACAAGGAAAACCAAGGATTTGTAGGAGATGGATAGTTTTATCTCTGTTGTGATTTAATAACTGCATTCATTCAGACAAAAAGCTGACATAACTAATGCCAAAGGCACAAAAGACCCTCAGCACACTGTACAAATGCAGGGTAGATTCTCTACCTCACAGGCTTGAGATGCCCACGTTCCTGTTTTAGCCCACTTGTACAAATGGTAAGTGATAATCTGTAAGTGAATATCAATATACGGCACCCAGTATGTGCTTACATGACTTCCAGGGGTGCACCTCAGCACTGCTATTACTTGTATGGTTTTGTCAAGGCTTTCAGAAGTAGTTGTGAGAGGACTTGGTCCTTCCAAGAATATTCATGGATACATTGCAAAGGTATTTGTAGAAAAGCACCACAAAAATATCACTTATGAATATCAGTTTATGAATAAAGGCAAGCCAAGTTATGATGAGTAACCCTTCTGACAGAGCTTGTGTGTATGGCTGAGAGATAACACTGGTTAACTGTAGCTATAAAATGTCCCTGTGGACAAAAAGGTTGTACATCAGGCCCATCAGGCCACCCTCTGCTCTAGAGGTGGTTCCTATGGAGTGTGCGTGAACACTCCGATACAAGGAAAGTAAGCTCTTCCCTTTTACACAATATTTCCAGTTCAAAAGCTTGTTAATCTAGCATTACCAGCCCAGATGACCAAAAGTCCGGAGTGATGTCCCAGAGTGGCTGAAGAATGCTTTTAAAATGGAGAATACCTTGATATTGCACTTTCTTGGTTTCAAATTATTTCTTCAGACTTGAGATCTAGAAACATTTCTGAAAAATAATGAATGCAGATGTTTCTGTTTCATCACAGGCTCCAGTAGGTGAAGCTCTCTTGTTGGACATGGAAAGATCTTAATATCCTAATTCAACAATACTAATTCAAACTAGCCAAGGAAATAGAAAGCCATTTATGAAAATTAGCTCAGGAATTATATCTTTATTTTTCTATTTTGCATAGAGACAGCTTTGAGTATCTGCACTTGAGCCACCCAGAAAACACATTGACATTAGATTGCCATTTTCTGGTGTAAGTGTAGTAATCCCCCCAGCTAAGTGAGGGTTAACATTGTGCTTTGTTATATTAAAAATAATAATAATTGGGTGTGCAGAAAAACTACTCTTGTTGAAAAGAAAATCCTTTAAGACACACCTTAAAGTGTTGTAAAAATGCAAAAGGAATTGAATTCCAGTAACATTTCACAAATTGGGACAATTATATGTGGGGTGTTGTCCAGCTGTTCTAATTTATTGCATCTTAGTCATTACTATTTGGTTTGTGACCAAACGTAAGATACTAAAATCTAGTGGTTGTCAATACTTTTGCTTGCACTTCTGCAGCCAAAGGCCATCTTCCTTCCTGTTCGAAACCTTACTCAAGAACAGGAATTACACAAACCCAATGTAATAAAAAATGAGTAATTATATAATTTTTTTAGGTAGGGCTTCCCCCATCTTCAGTCAGGGAATTGTTTTACAACCTATCTGTTTGTAGTTTTAATGCCAGTAGAGTCACAAGCCCTTTCTTACAGTATCGCTGAGTATAGTATCGATGAGTTTATATACTTTAAATGGTATATTAATAGTTTTAGGAATGAGGTGGAAAACTACAAGCAGTATCATGCAATGGCTATGACTTAATACTAAGTGACAACATATGAAGATTTCTGCAAGTTTTACAAGCTCCTCCCTTCTAGCAGGCTTTGCTTCATTCCCACAGCTTCTTTCAGAAATCTTTGCAGCCCAACAGGTGTTTCAGGGGATGTACCTACCAAAGCCAAGCCCGGTTTTGTTTAAGATGATTATTTGAAAGAGATCCTGCTAAAGTCACCCACAGATGCACTTACTGAAACAAGATATGATTTAGTGAAACTTCTACTGAAATCGACAGGAGCTGCAGTTTTTCCCCAGTATTCAGAGCAGAGAATTGTTATGTATATGCTTCCCTGAGCTGGAAGATGACCAGAATAAGCATGAAACTGAGGAAGGGTAGTGAAAGAGAGGAGGTTTGATACTCTCTCATCATAAGAAAGTACTTGCAGCCTAAAAAGTATCTTTTAATGGTAGCTGATACTTGACTTTTCCACCTGCTGACAGAACCAAATGGTCAACCCTCAGATTTGCTAGTCAGAGAGGAACGTAGAGTAGGGTGCTGATCTTAGCTCTGCCACTACTGAGAACAGTGGTCATTTCCAAAGGAGGCAACGTTCCAAGACATAAGCAGCTGTTTTTTATTGTACTCTCCTGCCAACTGCACCAGTTTTTTAGATTGGATTCTGCAGTGGGCTCTGCTCCCATTTGGACCCCAGAGCTGCATGGTCAGATTTTCAACAGAGCTTAGAGGCTAATTTGTTTTGGAGATATGACCAAAAATATGTTACAAAGCTAGGAGTGGAACACAGGGTGGAAAAATTTAAGAGAAACCAGTATCCCTTTCTAGAAGCTTAAGTCACACCTGAGCTTGCTAAAGAACCAGGTGGGAGTGGAATGCTCCAAGGTCTGCCCACATGGATTACTTTAAATAATAATCCAAAGTAATAAACACATATGTGGAACTATTGCAGTCCTCTATTTGAGATAGTGACCATGGCTGTTGAAAAACACTAATATTAGCTGGAGAACAGGAGACCAAGGAAATCTTGGCAAGAAAGGCAGAAAGAATTTCAGTTTTGCCATGTTGAGGTATTGTTTAATTTTAGATTAGTGAATACATTCCAGCTTGGGTTTTCTCTTCATTTCATCAAAAACTGAATCAGCTTGCATGTGTCTGACTATCCCAGGAGTGTTTGTGCTTAGATTTACAATGTAGTATGCAGAAAGACCCTAGATGTGATCAAAGGAAAAGAAGAGAAATAAATCTACAAGCTCTGATGAACAGAATTTTCCCTTCTAGCTCTATCACAAAATTAGTATAGAAATGACTGAAATCCATGCTATGAATGTTTGTTTGGACATGTATATTAGCAGAGCAGAATATGCGCCATCACTAGTGGTTTGTTTTAAAGAACTTTGGAGATTTAGTCTCTATGTTATGTAGTAAATATTTATCCACCCCTCTGCTAAGTTACAAAAGCAAAAAAACCCCTACCTTTTTATTGCAGTAACCATAGTGATGTACAGAACAATGATACAACAAGGGACATAACAAGCGTATATTCTTGGAACAGCCTCCAACTATTTTCCAGTTTCTATTACCATATTAAACTATCAAATGTTTAAGTGGCCAGCAGAGGGAAAGAAGAAACCTAAAAAAGCTGTTTCTTGTTCAGGCTATAGTATACATTAGGTCACCTTACCCGGTAGGCTCTTCTTGAGGAAATCTCCAACTGTCAGAAGAATCTACAACTGGAATGGCCTCTCCTGTAGTGTATGTTTCCTTTGTTCCTTTACATTCAGGAATTCAGTAATGGAGATAACAGAACAAGCATCTTTCCTTATCATATTCTCATGTGATAAGGTGGTGTTATCATTACCATTTGAGAGGAAAGCATAAACCCCAGAAGTTATTTTGACATATTAGTGCAGAACATATTTCTCCATCTAGTGACTTGCCTTCCAAGATAAAGGCCAGGGTCTGTCTGCAGTGTGGATCCTTAGAATGTGATCATCTGCATCAGAAATTTCTTAAGGTGGCTGAGAAGAAACAGTGAAGACAAGAATGCTTCCTAAATCATTATCAGCCACCCTCACATCCTCATTACTCTAGCTTTACAGAGGAAGCTCTTCTCTTCAGTGCAGAAGTATTCTTGAAGTTTTTCTTGAAGTAAGCACATATTTTTTTCCCTTCAGGTCAAGAGCTCAGTCTCATTTTCCTTTCACCTTTTATTATTTGTTATTATTTTTTTTTAACATATTGTGACATGTTAGTGACTTTTAGGTAATATAAGAAAGACTTGGCTCAGTGCCATTCTGTTCCTGGTGGTACGGCATCCCAGTGCTTCCACCTCCCAGTTGACTGGTCAACCACCATTCAGTGCAGCCATGAGACACTGGTCCGCTCCACTTTCCATAATCATCCTCATTGTAATAAATGCTGAAAAAAAGGCAAACCATGAGATAAAACAGGGATGGGAAACCTGATTTCCAGATGAACGCTGCATCTTTAATCATCAGTATAGACTGATGTGCAGAGACAGTCTGTATGTCTAACCAGTACATGAACCAGTGAGGTTTTGGATGAAAAGGACTATTTACCTCTGCTCCAGCCAATGCCTTGAGCAGAGGCTGTTTGGGTAGGAATGTGCTGAACACACCCACTGGTCCAGCTCTACAGGTTAAATGGAAAGGAAAATTCCTAACTCAGTTTTTTTCAAGTCTGAGGCAGTCCTGGGCACACCAAACAGACCTTTAGGAGCCTGAAGAACATTTGTGGATATTAAGCAACTCCAGGATGACACCACAGCAGAACAATGGCTTTAAGAAACTTAAGTTTGGATTTGTGGTTCAATTATAGGCCTGAAACATAGATGTTCACCATGACCACCTAGTCCAGAAAAAGCAAGATCTTCCTAACAGGGATGTGTGTGGACAGACCTAAGATCCTCTGAGCTATATTGGACAGATGTCTTATTGCTGTGTTGGTATGACTTTATTTTCACACTAATAAATCCAACCTGTAAGGCTTCTTAGGTCAAGCACAGCACACTATTAGCACTGTTAACATCCAGCCTCCTCCAAGCAAAAACTGAGTTATCTTGGATCCACTTGTTCACCCCCATGGACATGTTTAAATGACTTCCAGAAACCACATAGCAATTGTTGGCAGAGCAGGGATTTACTCTCATTCTTCAGACTAAGAAAGAGTTCTGCATAAGGCAAAATGGAAGGGATTGCTAAAAACAACTTCTAGGTCTTAATCCAATACCTTAATCACACACAACTCTTTCCCCCTTTACTTTCCTAGATTAGGTTTCCATAATGTATGTAATTTACAGGGGACAGAGGAAAACACAGTTTTTGCAAATTTCAGTTAAGCCTTATTGCTTTTCCAGAAAGATAACCAGGTGCTTAGAAGACAGCAAAACCACACTTTATATTAAAACGATATTATGTTGAAATGATCTTGGTACTCCAGCCAACTCTTCAGCAGGACTCTCTGATTCGCAATAAGATCAGACAAGGACAGTGTCAGGTGAGAACAATATTCAGCCACATCAAAAGGCTCTAGCCATGGGGAATTTTGTTCACAAAAAATAATTGGACCAGTTCATATCTAGTACCTCAGAAAACTTCCTGTCATGCTTGTTTGCTCTGCCTTCAACAATCTTCAGGCCAAATGAACCTGTGTAGCACTTTTTAATCTGTATTATATTTCTAAGTACCCATAATCTGTTTGTATCATTCATTTCTCAGAGGTCAATGATTTATTAAGCATTTACATCATAGCATTTTCCCAGTTTGACATCAGTATCCCATAATAATGATGTGCAAACACACTTTTATAAGCCTTTCATGAGATACCACATACTGTATCATGGAATGAATGAAACAAGTGATGACAGTTAAGTAATGCAAGAATATCTGCTGTAACTTGCACTTAAAGCAGAATCAGGAATGGAAAAGGCCAGCAGTATTAGGTCATCTCACAGGACAAGAACATTAGTAATATGCTAATTGTGAAGTATTTCCTATAGATGCAACACAAATTCATCTGAATAGTATCTGATTGCATGGCAAAGTTTTCTACCTTTGACAGTTCTCACAGTTTTGCCTCACACTGAACCTTCTCTTCACATGTGATGTAATAGTCTATTCTCAGGAATTAGATACATATTCTTTCCTTGAGGTAGGGAGATGAGTAACTTTCCATGAATCAAGCTGATGAGAACATTCCCCTGAGGGAAAGCATAGTCCATATACCACAGGTGTATTAAAAACCAAAACAAAACAACCCCCCAGGTTACATTTACCCATTACAATTTAACAGACAGTGCTCCTTTTCCAAGTTGATAGTGGTACAAAATGTCAAAATGGACAGGGAAATGCACTGAATTTAATTGTAAGCTCACAAACAGTTCTTATCACTGAGGATGTAATTCTCAGTAGCTGTAAAAGTATCAAAGCAGACAAACTTTGAGCTGGGACTTCTTTGTGAAGTCTGGAGGGCAATACACCTTTCTATAACATTTGAAGAAAACAGCTTCATCAGTGAAACATCAGTTTTTCTGAGGCAATAGTACTGTCATATTATAGACCAGAATATATTAGATAAAGTTACATATGCTAGTTGAAATAGATTGGAGTCCTGTCTGTCTTGCCTGTTTGATAAATAAACACCAATTTTCAAAGCTTGTCATAAAAAAGCTTGGCGCTATTAATTAAATGTACTTTTATATGTATGCCTAAGTAGACACAGAGGACAAATCAATGTGTGTACATCTATATAGGGTATGGTTTTCCCCCCTTTATGTTGATTTTTTCATTACTAATGTCATAACAGAAAAAAATATGAAAATTTCAAACTCAACGTTGTAATCAGTATGTACTCCAAAATATGAAAATATGTTATGCTGCAGTTACAATTAAAGAGGGATCAGTAGCTCTGGCAATATAGTGGGGGAATGGGGAAAAAAAAAAGTATTTCTTCTCTCAGTTACTGAAAACTACTGGTTAAGGGTAAACATTAAAAATGAAACCTGTATGTTTTCACTGTTCACAAAATAAAATTCAGCTGCTAGAAGCTGTTTGTATACCAGCCACCATTAACACAGAAGTGCTAGCAGGCCCTCATTAAATTGTTTTAAAAATACTTAGCTGGTGCATTTATGAAAGTTTGGTTAATTATTTTTTTATTTTAATATAGTTTTACTCTTATTCAGTCTGACTAAGTGAATATATCCTTGGCCTGTGTGTTACTGGAAGGTGGTACTTTTTTTTAATAACAAGAATGAGAAAAGTTCGTAAGAAAAGCAGCAGCATACTCAGCTTTTATGTGTAGGTGAACGTCATGAGGTACGCAGGCAGTGGTGACTCAGAGGCTTTGCCCAAGTAAAGAAGAGAGCGGGAACCTGGAGGTGCCAAGGCTTCTGCACAAGCATCTCACAGCCAAACCTGCGGGCAGCTCTGCTCTGAGCCGCTGCCTCCCGAGAGCTATGACCAGTCATAAACGTGTTCCTCTTACCCCCAGATTTCACATGACTTGCTTCAGACAAAAGCATGCTCTTCACTGGCTGGTATAATAAACTGAGTTAACAGGATTAAGCTAATTTGGCTGGTTAACGTGGGAGTGGGGAGTTTTCCAGTACTGACCCCATCCCCTGGGCGGAAGGAGCTCCCGGCTGTTTGTGCCATCCGTGGGTTTCCACCAGCCGGAAGGTCACAAGAAGCAGTCGCATGCTCACCGCCGATCACCCGGGGAGAGGACCCTGGCAACGGAGGACGGAGGCAGCTCCTCCAGGAGAGCCCGGCAGCGCTTCGGGTGTCTGTCTGCAGGTTGTGGCTGGCCGTTGCTATGGTGCCTGACAGGCACGGTGAGAACAGCCCTCCTGAGGGACACTGCCAGCAGCAAGCTGTTCCTCCCCAGGCTGCACGCAAACTTTTTCTTCCCAGTCCCTGACCTGAGCAAGAGGAAGGCTGAACGTGCACAAGTGTGTATTTGGCTACACGGTAGCAGCACCCTAGTGTCAGATCCCAAACTCACCTCTAGCGGTAGCATTTCTGTTGACTGAGATGCGGTTACACTCTGCTGTCGTTTCAGCACGCACCTTCTGCCAGAAGGACAACGGCAGCACTATTTCTCCACGCAGTGGAAATCTTTCTGCACAAATAACTCCTTCATTTTATCTCCTGCTAGTGCTTCTGAGGAAACCATGGCATCCCACTTTACTCAGAAACATCACGTGGACATCAGGTCTCTCAAAATTAGATTGTCTTGGAATGCTGTTGTTTACATGTACACATTGAGAGCAGCCCCAGAGAAAGAGGCAGTTTGCTTACAAACCTTGAGTTTTGTTTTGTTCTGAGTTTTAAGGACAGATCTGATGCTGAAAACCATTCTGTCCAAGCCTGCAAACAAATTCCAGTGAACAAACAATAACACTATAGACACTAAAAGCAAATTCCATGGTGGTGTCCGTCATAGACGTTTGCATAACCCATTTGCCTTATTTTAAAGTGACCCCTTTCAACAGCACCCAACAGTCACAAATCTATCAAGATGCAGGCTATATTCTCCCTTTGAAGATCCTCTCACCACCTCTCTCCTTTTGTGCAGTTCTTCCCAATCTAGATGAACCTTGAATATTTTGGGGAGAAAGAATCAGCAAAGTCTGGATGTCTTTCTGAGTTTTATGAATCAGCCTGGCAAGTTAATGCAAGCAGCATTCTCCTTCTGATTGAATTAGAAATAACCATGGCAACAGGATGTATTGAAATGTTTTTGTTTTTCTCAATTAAGAAAAGAGTAAAACACTGCAGATCAACCAAGATAATTTGCTTGACCTGAAACAGTGATTCATTTTACATTTGGTTTTTGCAAAACTTCTTTAAAATTTACCATATGAAAACAAAAACTTTGTAGCGAAGGAAACTTTTCTGCAGAAAAGTGTCTCAAAATTAATTGTATACATTAAACTTTTTAAACTAAAAAAAAAATAAAAATAATCCAACCTTAAAACCACATTTGGTCTTCTCAGCATTGTTCAGCCTACATATAAATGAAATTAAATTGTATTTCTACCTCTAAATTCTTTGGATTACTTAAAAAATGAGCTCAAGAGTCAATGAGAATATTTTTCTGGCTATCTTTTAGGGTCTAACCTGGAACAAACTTTTGTTGAGATGCCAGTGCTCCTGTCTCAACAATGTGTGAACTTATTCCAGGTTTATATCACTACACTTTGTAGAGAATAATGCCTTAGAAACCAATGCCTGTTTTATGGATTTCTGTGACAATGGTTTACAGTTTTCAAAACCACAATCCTTTTCTACAATGTAAACAAAAAATGGATTCTCAGGATCAAAATTAGATGCCATTCCCTTTCCCTTCTGTACTTGCAAATATCAGGCATTGAGAAACTGGGTATCAGGAAAAGAGATCGTGTGTCCTTACTGGGGGAAGAAATGCAAAACCTGGATGCACAGCATGATAATAAGCAGCCCTCTGAATTAATAGTGTCAAAAATCACTGCATTTCACAAGGGAAAAAGACATTAATCAGAAAGTCTTTCCAGAACATATTTTTCTGTGAACATGTGCCCCTCACATCCAATTGCAACTCATGATCTTCTGCCTAGTATCACCAGAAACACTGCTGAAGTGTTCTCTTAGCGCAGTCAGAGGAGCTTTTCAATCCTCACATCCACATTTCTGTATACTGGTGAGGCCAGAACACCGCTTCCTCAGCAGGTGATGGCACTGGGATGACATCAATTTCACTGTGTGATTAATGCAGCAAACAGGTGTATGAATAACCAGATGCTCACCACACACGTCTAACGAGTGAGCAAGTCAGCAGTATTGACTTGTCAAGGGAAATAAGGATCTGTTAACAATAGGTTTGCCTGTGACACCCAGTTGTAAAATCTGTGTGTAATTGTTCACGTTATGCAACAGGTTTCATCATAACAATGAAACCAACCAGTGCTATGTGTCAATTCACTTTTATCCTGCTCATCAAAGGTGTAATGGGCTGTAATTGTTTCCAACACAGGACAGAGGGAAGAAAAGATACAGTGTTTATCATATGCTGCGTGCCTTTGGATAGGCACTAACAAACTGGAACTTTTTTTTTTTTTTTTTTTTTATATGCATAGTTATACCACAAAGCACTACAGAAGACTTGCATTTTCCAGCGACACAAACCCTACTGATTTTGTGGAAAACGTAAGACAAGGCAAGAGAGAATAGGATTTTTGATCTGGCTTTCAACATAAAACCTGTCAATTATTGGTGCCAAGAACATCTATACTTAGAAATGAAAAAAACATTAGATTGTTGTTTTCTGTTTTAAATCTTTGACATTCTAGTCATATTCTTAAAGTCACCATGCCATCAAATTTCCTACACATTTAAAATTAAAAATTAAATTTGATTTGAAATTTTAAGATCTTCATTCAGACGTGCAGTAAGTTATTACCTGTTGACAGAATGGTTTGAACCTGTGTGTTGCAGGATATTTAAGTGTGGCCTCTCTGGGCTAATTCACTAGGACCTGAGTTTGTGAAAACATTCCCATTTAGCTAGTTTTAATACCTCTTTCAGCACATTCCTAATTATTTGGTCAAATAGGTGGTGTAGATGTTTCCTAAATTTTGATATAAACTGGAGCAACTCATAACATATTTTTCCAACACACTGAACATAACTATGAAGGGTTTTCCTGCACTGTGAATTTCCTGGCTATTGTGGGGTTAATTTTTTTAAAATTATTTTTAATCTGTTGGACTTTTTAATCTTTCCTTTATGATACTGTTATGCTAGAGTTTAAAAGCTGGTGCTAAAACTCCAACAGTATTTTAACAAAAATAAAAGAAAAAGAAAAGAAAAGATTGCACTGGTTCCAAATGACCAGAAGGCAAAAAATGTTGGTGGTCCTTTTCCCTTTAGTCCTACACGGAAGTAAGAGTTTTATTTCTATTTAAATGCTTAGGAAGGGGTTTTCGTCTATCAAATACACTCTCATTATACATTTTTGGAAGGGGTTGTAAGGGAATGATGTTTCTATTAGCATTTAGGGGCTATTCAAAAATCTGAATCGTTACAGAAATCTCTAAGTACATGTTTGAGAACTTTCAGATGCTTATTATTGACACAAAGTACTGTATCATAATACCAAAAAGAGCACTGTTCATCATGCAAATTTGTGTACTGTGACTCTGTAGCATAGCAGAAACAGATTTAAGACGATTAGCCTTCCTCAGGATTAGACCTTGAGGTTTAAATATTTCTGGGAAGGAAGGAAGGAAGGAAGGAAGGAAGGAAGGAAGGAAGGAAGGAAGGAAGGAAGGAAGGAAGGAAGGAAGGAAGGAAGGAAGGAAGGAAGGAAGGAAGGAAGGAAGGAAGGAAGGAAGGAAGGAAGGAAGGAAGGAAGGAAGGAAGGAAGGAAGGAAGGAAGGAAGGAAGGAAGGAAGGAAGGAAGGAAGGAAGGAAGGAAGGAAGGAAGGAAGGAAGGAAGGAAGGAAGGAAGGAAGGAAGGAAGGAAGGAAGGAAGGAAGGAAGGAAGGAAGGAAGGAAGGAAGGAAGGAAGGAAGGAAGGAAGGAAGGAAGGAAGGAAGGAAGGAAGGAAGGAAGGAAGGAAGGAAGGAAGGAAGGAAGGAAGGAAGGAAGGAAGGAAGGAAGGAAGGAAGGAAGGAAGGAAGGAAGGAAGGAAGGAAGGAAGGAAGGAAGGAAGGAAGGAAGGAAGGAAGGAAGGAAGGAAGGAAGGAAGGAAGGAAGGAAGGAAGGAAGGAAGGAAGGAAGGAAGGAAGGAAGGAAGGAAGGAAGGAAGGAAGGAAGGAAGGAAGGAAGGAAGGAAGGAAGGAAGGAAGGAAGGAAGGAAGGAAGGAAGGAAGGAAGGAAGGAAGGAAGGAAGGAAGGAAGGAAGGAAGGAAGGAAGGAAGGAAGGAAGGAAGGAAGGAAGGAAGGAAGGAAGGAAGGAAGGAAGGAAGGAAGGAAGGAAGGAAGGAAGGAAGGAAGGAAGGAAGGAAGGAAGGAAGGAAGGAAGGAAGGAAGGAAGGAAGGAAGGAAGGAAGGAAGGAAGGAAGGAAGGAAGGAAGGAAGGAAGGAAGGAAGGAAGGAAGGAAGGAAGGAAGGAAGGAAGGAAGGAAGGAAGGAAGGAAGGAAGGAAGGAAGGAAGGAAGGAAGGAAGGAAGGAAGGAAGGAAGGAAGGAAGGAAGGAAGGAAGGAAGGAAGGAAGGAAGGCAGGCAGG
>NW_020799143.1:5872724-5883126 GCF_003259725.1 Athene cunicularia | reverse complement strand
GAAAGAAAGAAAGAAAGAAAGAAAGAAAGAAAGAAAGAAAGAAAGAAAGAAAGAAAGAAAGAAAGAAAGAAAGAAAGAAAGAAAGAAAGAAAGAAAAGAAAGAAAAGAAGCCTTCACCCAGCAAACTGCTTTGAGGTCGTGCACTGGGAGATTAACCTCATGCCCACACAATAGGAAGAGGGCGACATATCTGTCTATGTGCATTCAACAGATGTAGAAAGCCTCAGAGTAGCCAGTCAGCATCCTCATCCTAATCCCCACAGATAATCTTTCTTCCTCTAGTCTTGGATGGGTATGTGTGAGTATTAATTTTCAATATCTCATTCTCCACAGGGGAGATGTTTGCCTAGGTCCAGTTCAAATACAGTTCATACTTGCATTATTGGTATCAGACAAATCTATAAATTCTGGTCAGAAATAGGAATAGTGAAGTGCTGTGGAAATACGCATGTATAGTAAAAATATATGTCTACCATTCTACTGTACTCCTCCTGGGCAAGGCTATGTCTCTTGCTACACTGATTCATCCTTTCTCTAAAAAGCAGGTCCTTTATGGATTTATTGGTGGTGAATCAGCTATCCTACAAACACATCTGTTTCTGCAAAGTGTGTCATAGTCCCTATATTGGTTCCTCATGGCAGGTTCCACTAATACCACACTAGTTTGCTGATTTTTCTTATTTTGTGTCCCATGGTTTTTGGAGAAGTGGAAGTGAATATGAACACAACAAAAACAATCTGAACTCTGCCTATAAATAAAAGATTACAGATCAAGGCTGATAAATTCATCCCTTGAACAATTTCAGAGAAGTTACCACAGGAGTACCATAACTTATCTTATTAGTGGTTAATAATGCTTTCAGAGGAAGGTTCACAAAATCCTTCTTTCATCCTGAGACTTGTTTCCTAACCACCTTTAATGAGATGAACTTTCATAACGAGTGCCCTTAGTAGTTATATCGTTTCCCAAACAATGTTGAGTCATTTGGTCTAATGCAGTGTTTCCCTTGGCTCATGAAAAAAGAAAGCTTAGCACAGCAAAACCAGAATTTTACTTACAAACTCAGAGAGTAGGATTGTTCTGTGAAAGTATGAAGAGGGTCTAGAAAAAAAATGTCCCATGTTTAAGATAAAAAGCATCTATTTGATCCTTTCATCATTGAGTAGATTTTTGAGAATTATTTCTGTCCTAGCTAGTTAGTGCTAGATCTTAAGAAATAAGCTGTAAATGTGTATGTGACCCCATAGGATAAATGAGAAACACCAACAGGAATTTTTCTTCAGCACTGAGCCCAGAATACTAGTGAACCACAAATGGCCATGATTAAGGGAGGCAAACACATACACGGACTCTGTGTAACCCATTAATGACTGCTTTCAGCAGATTTGCATGCCTGAGACAGAGCACAGAGCCACTTTGGACTGGCAGAGTCTCTCCCAGGATTTCTTTATGCTACAAGATATAACTACAAGGGTATGGTTCTGGAAATGCTGGTTGTCAGCGGGAACAGGCCCGGAAAGGGAACAGGGAGACAACAGATACCATCTTTATTTGAGTCCAGTGAATGTAATACATTGTAAATTTTATTTTTAGATCTGATTTAAAGAAGTAAGATGATTATTCCAGGTGGGGAGAGACTGTTGGTACTGGAGAATGTGTAGGGTCCAAATAAATGCTTCTGTATCAAGAGAAGCATTAGCATCACTGTTGGGTTAAACTCCTTTTATCTGCTGCCTAACAGACACAACAATAGGGAGAGAGGCCAGCAACTTCATGCCCCAGGGACAGTCATTTCATTTCTTTCCATCTCTGATACTCTTCTCAGTGTTGCTCACACCTAATTGTGATGTGTCATTTCAGATGTTTTCGCACATGGCCTGGACTAACTGAATCTTATGACCTTGACTGGCATCTTTAGAAATACTACTAATAAATAAGTCTGTATGTTTTACAAAAATGCAGTTTTTATACCTAAGAAAATACATTATTTTTGCAGAAGCACAAGCTTTTTGGCATCAACTCATTTTATTATCAACTCTCCAGTCTACTGTATGGACAGCATTCAGAGAATGGAAAAGATGTGCTACATTCTCAACAAAGAATAAAATAACTTCCCTGTGTTTTGAAGTGTTTCAAACTGTTATCAGCTCAAGGCAAACCACAGTGACCATAGCATCTGAGCAACTTTCCAGCACATCCCTTGCTTCTTTCCTTTTAACTCCTCTGAATTCATTGAAGTTTAGATTCTGTTAGCACAAAGGTAGAGACAGTGAGTCAGTCTGCCCAAACACAAGAGTTTCATCATTGCTTCTTCCAAAGAACCTGAACCCTTCTAGTGAGAGGCTTTGTTTCTGGAACAGCTTGACCCCAGTACACAGGAACAAAGTGATCTTCACAATCATCTTCCCAGCATTCTTCAAAAATTAAGCATATATGTGTACACAGCACAGATCCACATCCACAAATGTATTCACAGATCAGGAATTAACCTGACTTTAAAGCTAAAAGTAGTAGTTGCAATGTAAGAGTGAGAGTATATATGTTACAAGGAGGAGTTCTAAACCAGTCTAAATACCGTAATAATCAGGGCAGTGAAGTTAAGCTGTTAGCCTTTGATTTGGCTGACAGGGTCACTCACCATAAGTTCACACATTTCTATAAAAATGTTAATTTGACTTCTGTGGGGAGGAGAAGAAATTCATCACAATCTGAAACAAATTAAGTCTGAAACACATAAACTGAGATGCATCTTCTCAGGGGACAATGTGTTCAGCACCGAGTTGACTCACAGTTTCTTCTGGAAACTCTTCCCAGCCCACATCTCTACAGATGCCTTAAAAAAGAACATAGCTATGCCTCTGCAGAATTTCAGACAGTTGCATTTGTCATCCTTTGTTCTGAGTGGGCAGCATCATAAAACTCCTTGATGTTGCAATTAACCATGGACATCTGGCATCCTTCCTTCCTTCCTTCCTTCCTTCCTTCCTTCCTTCCTTCCTTCCTTCCTTCCTTCCTCCCTCCCTCCCTCCCTTCCTTCCAACTATTGGTTTGAACTGTATCTCTTCCCCCAGTCAAAACAGTTTTTCTCTGGGCATAATTTTGATGAGAAGCTATATGAGGCATTTATTTCTTTTTTGCTTAGTCCTGTAATCAGTCCCCATCAGTCTGAGACCACCAAGGAGCAAGACCAGGACCAGAATATTGTAGATTTATATGTAATTTTTATCATAATTTGCTTAAGATACCCCTTTTCAGATACAAATCTGACACGCACAAGGTATTATGGACCCAACTGGCACTGAAAAGAAGACATTTTGAGTTTTTACATATTGAGTAATCCTTCATATGTTCTCTCATTGCCCCTGCCCTTGGGCAAAAAGGTGAGAGAAACTGTAGTTGGTTAATCCTCTGTATTGTGCTAACAGACATAGGAAAACACATGCTGCTCCAAGATATCTAAATAAACTCCATTTATGATGTTCTGACTCTGCAGCCAGATTTTTCAAAGGTTGACACCACTTTGGGGATAATACTATCTAAATAGCTCGTCCTCCTCTCAGAGAAAATTCCAGATGGTTTGCTGCTGATCAGAATTTTGCATGTATCTTTGCATGATTTATTTACTACTGGGACCTGCCCTTTTCGGGTCAACTTCTCTTTTCTTCATATTTTCATCCTTCTAGCAATACAGAATTTCATATTGACACCTCCTACACCTTGGAAATAACACACTATGATGTCTTCCATCCCTACACATATCAGGACAGCTAATTTTGATCCAGATCTGTAGAGATTAGTGTCTTCCCTTGCAGCTGCCTGGTTTTCTTGCTTTTCCTGCATATTCTCTTCACTAGAATTTATTCCAGCTTTGCCTTCTAAGACAAGGCTTGACAATTCCTCAACCATGAATCTGCCTCCCTCATTAGACCTTTACTTTTCTTTCAAAAAACCTATGTAACACATCCTCCACAGGTTATCCAGCTAACGTTAAACCAACCCTTGCAAAACAATACATGTTTCCTCAATAGACAGGTAATAAATTCTTGAACTAACTGAAGATTATTATTTTTTTAGAATAAATATTCAAACTGCAGTCTAAAAAGTTTGATCATCATGCTTCAGAACTGCAAAATAAGACCATGTGAATGTTGATAAAAAAGGATTTTCTCCCAGTCTTGCATACTGATAACATGAATACACGTAAAGCTCCAGTTCTTTATTTCCCATTAGTGGATTGAGAAGTCTTCTGTTCTTTTACTAGGGAAGGAAAAAAGTCATGGAGTAAAATGTGATAAGCATTAAAGCTCTATATGTAAAGATAGGTTGAGGATGACAAATATGAAATTATACCAGATGGCCTCTATGAACACAAATTACAGAAATCCAGAGTTCTTTCACTGTAGTTTAAGAATTTATGCTAAAGTCTAAATTCCTTGCATATATGCAAACTTGTATGCAGAACCTGATTCTAGGCAATTCCATGTTGCATCCTTCTTAGGCATTTGAGCTTTCCTTTGAAGGTGACTTGATGGAATATATGCAGTAGCTTGGACTTTGGATGTTTCAATGAAACCTTTCAAGATTTTCCTCTGATTGAGACCTTTTTTAGCACTGTATGTATATATATATATATATATATACATATATATATATATATATATATTCTGTGTACAAAATCTATTGTGTTTCCCGAGACTTAGGCTGATAAGTAATGTTTAGCTATAGACCAATTTTAGCCTTCATAAAAGAATTAAGATGAAGGTTTGGGTACATATTTGACAGTGCAGGCTTCTCAAAGTCTTACAAGCTCTTGTGAGGACTTAGATCCCTAGTTTTAGTGCTTTCACAAGTCTGGACACCTTTGTAGGATCTCATCCATCTCTTAGTGGTATTTAAGCCAGATGAGTGGTAGCCTGGGTTCAAATAACCTCTGGGCAGCTCTGATGGCTTTCTGCCTGACATTCACAAAGAAGCAAATATGGGATTTAAGCTAAGTGGTGCTTATTTCCATGTCTCAGTAAGAGTCTATTGACCAGAATAGCAAAAAATCTTTCATCTCATAGTACCTTTAAGAATGTTGTTGTTCATTTGTGGTTGATTTTCTCTTCCTTTAGATATTTTGGATTCCATTGCTGAGTTTAATGGATGCACATTCTACCTAGCTGATTCAAAGATGGAATCATTATAGCTTTAAGGGTAGACACTTGATCAGTTTCTTCTTTCTCAGGAAAATGCTTAGTGCCATCCCTATATTTAAGCAGATAGATGTTTTGAATGAATTCACAACTCTTGATACTCTAAATACAAGCTCTCAGTGAAAACAGGTTAATGTCTTTAAAAGATGATTCTGAAAATCTAACCATGAAATTCCAGGAGATCTAACCTTTACTCACTTATTTAATATATTTTTTTTTCCCAGCGTTGTGATTAATAGTCATTCTGACAATGTTTTTTTTACTCTTGCATCTATCTTTTTTAAGCCAGCTACATATGTGTGCTTACTAGATGCATTTTTCGAGAATCTTTTGCTATTGCCTACTGTAGTGTCATGTCTTGCCAAGAGGTAGGGAGGGGAAGGGAACATCTTCCTATTGTGTGATCTGTTTCCTCTTCTGCAATAGCCTGCCTTAATTGTACACCGTATTTGGCCTCTTACATCTTCTGTGATTAACAGGAGTAAGTCCTGGCTTGATCTTGTGCCTGTAGGGCCCCTTCCAATTATCATCTGGCACCCACTAGTCTTGCCAACTTTACAGAAATGTATGTTTCACAAAACTTCTTACTTTTTTTCCCTTTCATTTTTGGTAGAAGTTCAGATATCATTGTCTATTTCTCCAAAGAAAACCATTTTTCATATCCTTCACTGTGCTGTTCTACAAATTGATCATTGTTAAAGCAGAAGGCATGAGAACAAGGCCAAATGCAAGGTCCTGCACATGGGTCAAGGCAATTCCAAGCACAAATACAGGCTGGGCAATGAGTGGTTTGAGATCAGCCCTGTGGAGGAGGACTTGGGGTGTTAGTGGATGGAAAACTGACTGTGAGCCAGCAATGTGCACTCACAGCCCAGAAAGCCAGCTGTGTCCTGGGCTGCATCCAGAGAACCGTGACCAGCAGGTCGAGGGAAGTGATTCTGCCTGTCTAACTCTGCTCTTGTGAAACACCACTGGGAGTACTGTGTTGAGCTCTGTGAACCACAGTGTAAGAAGGACCTGGACATGTTGGAGGGAGTCCAGAGGAGGGCCATAAATATGACCAGGGGGCTGGAGCATCTCCCTTATGAGGACAGGCTGAGAGAGTTGGGATTATTCAGCCTTGAGAAAAGAAGACTCTGGGGAGACTTTCTAGTGGCTTTCCAGTACATAAAGGGGCCTACAGGAAAGATGGGTAAGGCCTCTTTATCAGGGAGGGTAGTGATATGATGAAGGGTAATGGTTTTAAACTGAAAGAGGGTAGATTTAGGTTAGCTATTTTACTGTGAGGATGGTGAGGCACTGGAACAGGTTGCCCAGAGAAGTGGATTCCCCACCCTGTCCCTTGGAAGTGTTCAAAGCCAGGTTGGATGAATCTTTGAGCAACCTGATGTAGTGGAAAGTGTCCCTGTCCATGGCAGGGGGGTTGGAACTAGAAAATCTTTAAGGACCCTTCCAACTCAAACCATTCTATGATTCTAAGATTCTAACACTGCCAAGTCCACCACTAAACTGTGTCCCTAAGCATTACATCTACATGTCTTTTGTATACCTCCAGGAATGTTGACTCAATCACTTCCCTGGGCAGGGTGTTCCAATGTTTGATAAACCTTTAGGTGAAGAATTATTTTCTAATATTCTATATAAACCACTCCAGGTGCAATTTGATGTTGTTTCCTCTTGTCCTATCACTTGCTACTTGGGAAAAGAGACCAACACCCACCTTGCTACAACATCCTTTCAGGTAGGTGTAGAGAGTGATAACATTTCTTCTCAGATTCCTTTTTGTCAGGCTAAACAACCACAGTTTCCTCACCTGCTCCTCATCAGACTTAAGATCCTTCACCATCTTCATCACCCTTTTTTGGACACACTCCAGCACCTCAATGTCTTTCAATAACACTGGTGTGGCCTCACCACTGTCGAGTACAGGGGGTCAATCACTTCCGTGTTCCTGCTGGGCACACTATTTCTGACACAAGCCAGGATGCCATTAGCCTCATTGGCCTTCCTGGCCACCTGGGCACACTGCAGGCTTATGTTCAGCCGGTTGTCAATCAACACCCCCAGGATGTTTTCTGCTGCACATCTTTCCAGCCACTCTTTCCCAGGTCTGCAGCATTGCATGGGGTTGTTGTGACCCAAGTGCAGGACCTGGCACTGAGCCTGATATGCCATACTGCTGCTTCTCCATCTTCTGGCTGGAACTGTACCACTTTCCACCAAGGAACTGGAAGATTTTCCAGGGCTGGGGAGCTGTGAATGGAAGAAAGGGAGAGAGAAAGTGCAAGTATACATAAGAGGGGATATAATTTCATAGACTAGTGGTTAGAGCAATCTTCAGCAATGGGGACTGAGGGAGGAGCATATTGGGCTCTCCACCCAGAAGGTATGTCTTTTTTTTCAAATAACTTTTTCAACAGATATTGTCCTAAAACGGGTGATTCAAGTACTTCTGTGATTGGCTTCACCGGTTTAATGACATAGTTGATTAGCTTATGCAAAACCAGAACAGCACCATACTGATACAGAACGACAATGTACATTTTGAAATTGCATTGTTAAGCAGGAATTTGCCTGGAGTTTAGGTTCCCATAGTTTGCGGGCTTCCTACATTGCAGTTTCAGACTGCAATACCACATGTCTATGTCAGATCTAGACCTGAGCTAATGGACTCCACCAGACCGTGTTAATATGTTAAAAATAAATTGCTAAACATTAATGCATGGGCTAATAGGCTTTGTTTGTATATTTGCCCAGGAAAATATTACACAGATCTGATTTACTGCCTCTGTTCAGGCAATAAACATTGCTGTGTTAAATGTGTATCTTCTTCCATAGGGAGAAGCAGAGCTAAAACCTGCTATTCATTTACCGTGGCCATCCTCCTTACCTTGATGCTAGGAGACAGACGAAACCCTGGAACATTCCTCCTGTTTTGGCAAAACAACAGTCTGAAGTCTAACTGGTGCAGTGCATTCATGCCCATGCCCATTTGACATGCCCATACTTCCTAGATGACCTTAAAAAGGAGTTACTGACCTGATGCACCTCATGATGCTCTTGCCAGAAAGCTTCCCAGTAATCTTAGGGGTAATCAGAACAAGCCCAATATTAGTTGAGAGTAAAATAAGGGAAAAGCACTATCTACATTCCAACTCTTAGCAAAATTTGTCCTCTCACTTAAACAGATGTGGTAGTTAAAGTAAACGAAGTATATTTTAAATGCCTCTGTTGCTCTGACCATCATTCATCACTATTTCACAGTATTTGTTTGTATAACTATCCTTATTTAAATAATAAAAATTTGTTCCATTAACTGGAATTTCTTGGAAAATCTCTGCTAGGCAGTTAGAAGGTTATCTTTGACTGCATAGTACGACTGTAGTCTGGAATATAAAAGATGTCTTGAGGAATCCTCTGATTCTGTGAATCCCCTGGCACAGGAGTTAATCCACTCTAATCTGATTTCACCCAGAACTAAAGGAGGTTAGATAATGGTAGAAATTAATGGACCAAACTGCATTATATATGTCCTATGCAATTCTGCTGATTCATCTGGCTGCACAAAATACAATAAAAGGAGAATTTATTCTGACAGTCCTCTACTCAAACACAGACTTCAAAGTAAATTTCAAAGTCTGATGCCCAGGTCAAGCTTTTTCTTACATTTTAGTATTTATCATTCTCTGTTTATTTCTGGGGCAAACAGTTTTGGGGAAGGATGTTCAGACATAATTGAAAGGACCTTAACATTCAATATACCCAAAGAAAAAGTATTAATGAATCAATAGAAAAATTCAGTATTTATTGTAGTTGTGTACTTTGAAAGAGGTAGCTTTTCTAGTCCTGGCATTCATCCAGTGCAACTTGTCAAACCAGGTTACATGTGAAATGTGCCTGCAGCCAAGAATGTGAGAGCTCAGCCTGATGATGTGCAGAGGCTTGTTTGATTTGGGGTGATTTTCACTTTTCATCAAAGAAACTACCTGATCCTCTTTCATGGGTAATATTTCCGAGGCTCATTATTATTCTTATGTTTGCTTTGGTTACTGGGGCTCATTGGAGGAAACATCTCATTTAATTTAGACTTTTTTCATTATGAGACACTTATAAAGATGCGATACTCTGCTTTGTTCTTTTGACTTCTAATCCATAAAACCCTCCCTGTCTTTGCCGTGTTTATTGACACCCAAGGGAGCCTGCACTGCACCACATGTCAGACTTGATTTGTTTGTTTTCCCTTCCCAATTGTGTCTGTTTTTCTGGGGAAAAATTCTCAAAAATTTATCTTTTTCAGACACAAATGACAAAGCTTATGTCTGAAACATTACCGACTTCACAGTATGAGGAAATTAATTTCACATGCAACATCAACACAGGTGATAATCAGTTTACTCTGTCTCAGTTTAGAGTGATCATAGGATCAGATACAGATCAAGGATTATAATTTCTTTAAACATTCTAACTCAATTTGCTGTGATTGTCCAAGCAGAATTCTAATTGATTTTTAACTAAAAGGATCTCTCTTTGTTTTTCTGTTTGAAAAAGCACCCGCTTTCCCAGCCAAAGTAGTTGTAGCAACTTAGGTTAGATTATAGTGATCCCCATTGGTTTTAATGCAGTATACCTCTTTTAAGTTACATTAGTTCATGGCTATGAAGAGACAAAGGTGTCAGATAGACAAAAGAATTTCAGAGGTCCATAGCATCACAGGTTGTTGGACTTTCTGTATATGAAACAACATCCTGGTTAGAATGTTTTATGTTTTTGTTTCAGTCCTCATCTTCCAGTTAATGGAAAGTTGTTATAACTTGCCAGGTGAGAAAGCCATGAATAAATATTGAGTGTTAATTAAATAAATATTATGGTTTTGTAATATGTCCCTTCTGTCTACTCTTGGTTCTTCTTTCTTCCTCTACTGTCCAAACACATTTCCCCTTCCTTATCACACCCTACTTTTAGTTCTTCGGGTTTCAGTTTTCAATCCTCATTCACACATTTATTTTTTCACCTGAAGGTATCTGCAGTCCTGCTCCGCTTTTCAAAAACTATGACCAAAATCTCGTTAATTTTTGCTCTGGAGGTTGGAGTCATGTCTGATTTGCAGTTTAAAACTGTTGTTTTCGTGGCCTTCCTTACTCAGTGTCTTGCAAACACTCCTGTTGAAATGACCCTTATGCATCTTGCATTCCCCCCCCCCCCCCCC
>NW_020799143.1:5797402-5872674 GCF_003259725.1 Athene cunicularia | reverse complement strand
CTTTTTTTTTTTTTTCTTTTTTGGTTAGGTGGGGCTACTGATGTTTTAAAAATAAGTTCTGCAAGGTATACCACTACCAGTATTTATTGCTTTTTCTTTTGTAAACATTCCTCAGTGCAACACTATCACAGTTACTTGATGCATCCCTGTTATGAATTTACCCTTCAACTTGAGACACCAGTGTGGAGATATAGCTAAACTGTCAGATGCCAGAGTATTTATTTTGTAGAAAACCTGTGTTTTGTAAAACATGGATCCTTTAGAAGCATTAGAGGTAACTGAAGGACAGACAACCATTTCTGAGTGAGAGGAACGATTGGAAACAACTTCTTGACAACAATAAAGTTGGGGAGTAACTTTGCAAAACAGGTTGGAGCTGGTTGCTGTTTTGGACCCAGCAACAGCTGATTATGTGGTGCCGATTGGCTGCAACACTGACAAGGGTGAAAAAAATTTCTGTCAGACTCCTTGACTCTGAGTGGTTTCCAAACAACACTGATACTGTGGTGATGGACCAAAGAGAGAGAGAGAGATAGGATCTGCTCCATTATTCTGCTTGGAGCTGTGTAGACCTAATTTTTTAATTAACAAGACTTCAGTTAGTCTCCAGGTATCCCTGGCTGTTTGCTATGCAGGGAGTTTATTCAAATTTCAGCCACTTTTACTCATGCTGAATGAAACCACTGAAGCGCGCATTGTCCCAGGTCAATGCAAATAAAGAAGGGGCACTACCAACAAGAGGAGTTAAAACAGGAAGCACTTTCTGTGGGAGAACAGGAGGGAAGCAGCGTAGAAAGAGGAAATACTTTGCAGGCAACAAAAGCAGTAACAACTCCTTAGCTTTTCTTCTCTTTTTTTTTTTTCTTTTTTTTTTTTTTTTTCTACTTGTCTTCATTTCCAGCAGACATAGTCGATTCCTCTGAAGAGATGTGCATTCTTCTAAGCTGAAGTGTGCATCTAGTCCTGAAATTCAGGGTAGTTACTTGCTTCAGTACACTAATGCTAGCCTTTGAGCCATACTGTGAGTAGGTGACACAATGGATTTGAGAAAAGCTAGATTATAGCAGCATAAATGCACCCAAATATTAACTGTCTAAACAGCCACTAACATATTCAGGAACAGATACTTAGTATGGGTGCAGACAGGGAGAGAGTTTACCAGAGACAAGCAACTTCCTGGAGATATTAGCTAAGTTACTCTGCTAGTATGTCTACACAGTACTATGCACTACCACGTGGAGAAAGCCACAGCAGCTCTGAACAGCTCTCAATAAAATTTCAGAAGTCACACTAGCAGAGCATCCCATACATGTAACATACAGTAGTCCACAGGGATGGTATCCCAGGCTGCCTCCCACTGTAATGCCTGAAGATTCCTTCCAGTACCAAGCCGCCCTTTCTGAATGAGCTTGCTTTCTATAGTGTGAAGCAAATGCAGTATATGACCCCTACATGGGTACAGCTGGGAGGTATGAGCTGGGAACTCCTGCCTTTTAAGCTGTGGGAAAACCAGCAGACTCACAGATCTCAGGTCTCTTTTTACATCCCCCGACAAACATGTCAGAGAAAGTAATTCTCTTAGTGGCAGATATATGACTGGAATTTGTAAAGGCAGAAAGTACCCACATCTCTTGAAAATGGAGGTGCATTGTGATCTTTTTCTCTTGGAATATGTTACAGTTCATGCATATGCATGCAAGTGTATTTATGCGTATAACATGCCTCTGTGTGCATGCATATGTATGTGAGTATATGTATATATGTAACACATATATAGGTTTTAATGCTTATCCTTCATGTGCCTGTGCTTTCTGTTTCTGTTTCACTGTTGAAGTGTCATTAAATTGCACTGAAAACAATGTAATGAAGCTTCTTAAATCTGCACAGTTTGCACTGAAGGGGATTCAGAAAGAAAAAAATATCTGTAATTTGCAAGAATTACCATTACTAAGGTCATTATTTGTATTCAAACATTTGTTCAAAATTATATAAATTAAATATTAAGCTTAAAAAACACATAGAAAATATTTCTGATGTATTTGACTAGTTGACCAGAGTGTGCTACAACAATTTTGTAATAAACATTAAGACAAGACTTGAACAGTATTAAAGAGATGTGCTATCTGGAAAAACACAGAATCATAGAACCATAGCATGGTTTGGGTCAGAAGGGGCCTTTAAAGGTCATCTAGTCCAACCCCCCTGCCATGGGCAGGGATGTCTTTCACTAGATGAGGCTGCTCATAACCTCTTCTTACCTGACCTTGAGCATTTCCAAGAATGAGGCATCCACAACTTCTCTGAACAACCTATTCCAGTGTCTCACCACCCTAATTGTAAAAAATTACTTTCTTATATCCCATCTAAATTTATCCTCTTTCATTTTAAAACCACTGTACCTTGTCCTGTCACTACAGGTCCTGGTAAAAAGTCTCTCTTCATCTTTCTTATGAGACTTCTTTATATATTGAAAGGATGCAAGCCTTCTCCAGGCTAAACAACCCCAACTCTCTCAGCCTTTCTTCACAGGAGAGGTGCTCCAGTCCTCTGATAATTTTCATGACCCTTGTTTAGTCCCACTATAACAGACTCATGTCTTTCTTGTGCTGTACACCCCAGAGCTGAACACAGTACTCCAGGTGGGGTCTCATGAGACTGGCATAGAGGGTAAGAATCACCTCCCTCAACTTTATGCAGTTGTTGTGGTTTAGGCTCAGCCAGCAACTAAACCCCATGCAGCAGCTCACTCACTCTTCCTCCCTGGTGGAACGGGAACAAGAAAATAGAACATGGTCATGGGTAAAAGACAGACTAGACTTGGACAAAAAACTCCATCAGTTTAATTTGAACACCACTACCATCACTAATTTACCAATCAAATCAGAGTAGGACAGTGAGAAATACAACCACATCTTAAAAACACCTTCTCCCTACCCCTCCTTTCTTTCTGGGCTCAGCTCTACTCCCAGTTTCTCTAACTCCTCCTCCGCAGTGGCACAGGGGGCTTGGGGAGTGGGAGCTGCACTCAGTTCATCACTCGTCTCTGCCTCTCCTTCCTCCTCAGTGGGTGGACTCCTCACACTCTTCCTCAGCTCCAGCATGGGCTTATCTCCTACAGGAGACAGTCCTCCACAAACACTGTGAGTCCTTCTCAGAGGGCCTCACCTCTTCATGAACTGCTCCAGCATGGATCTCTCATGGGGGTTGCAGTCCTTCAGGAACAGCTGCTCCAGCACAGGCTTCCCTCAGTCATGGCCTTCCTGGGCACAGCCACCTGCTCCAGCCTGGACTTCTCCATGGTCTGCAAGTGGGTATCTGCTCCACTCTGGACCTCCAAAGGCTGTAAGGGCACAGCCTGCCCTCTGACCACAGGCTGCAGGGGAGTGTCTGCTCCAGTGCACCTCCCCACTTCCTTCTTCATTGACCTCGGTGTCTGTATAGATAGTTTTCTCCCATCTCACTCCTGTCTCACTTTTTCCACCATGCCCAGCTGGTTATTCCTCTCTAAATCATGTTATCACAGAGGTGCTACCATCATCATTGATTGACTCAGTTGGCCAGAGGTGGGTCCAACTTGGAGCCAGGAGAGCTTCTAGAAACTTCTTGCAGAAGCCACCATTGTAGCCTCTCCCCTACTACCAGAATGTCACTGGACACAAACCCAACACAGCAGCCCAGGATATGATTGGCTTTCTGGGCTTCAAGGGCATGTTGCCAGCTCGTGTCCCAATTTTTCATCCACAGGTATCACAAAGTCCTCTTCAGGGCTTCTCTCAAACCATTCATCTTCCAGTCTGTACTGATATTGGAGATTGCCCTGACCCATGTGTGGGACTTGCACTTGGCCTTGTTGGACTTCATGACATTCATGTGGGCCCACTCCTCAAGTCTGTCAAGATCCCTCTGGCTGGCATCCCTTCCCTAAAGTGAATGAACTACACCACTCAGCTTGGTAACATCTGAAAACTTACTGAGTGAGGGTGCACTCAATTCCACTGTAAATGTAACTGATGAAGCTATTAAGTAGTATTGGCCCCAGTATGGATCATTGAGGGACACCACTCATTAGTGGTTTCCACTTGGATATTGATACATTAACTGCAACTCCTTGAGTGTGGCCACCCAGCCAATTCCTTATCCATCCATCATCTGTCCATCCATAGAGTCCATGTGTCCCCTATTTAGAGGCAAGATGTTATGGAGGACCATGTCAAAGCCCTTACAGGAGTCCAGATAGATGACAATTACTCTTCTCTTGTCCACTGATATAGACTCTCTATTGTAGAAGGTTACAAGATTAGTCAGGCATGATTTGCCCTTGGTGAAGCCATGCTGGCAGTCTCTAATGGCTTCCTGTCTTCCATGTTTCAACATAACTTCCAAGACAATCCTATTCATGATCTTACCAGGCATGGAAGTGAGGCTGCCTGTCAGTAGTTCCCAGGGTCCTCCTTGTAACTCTTTTTTAAAATGGGTGTGATATTCCCTTTTCTCCAGTCACTGACTGACTGACAAGACTTCAAATATGATGGAGAGTGGGTTGGCAACTACGCCAGCCTATTCCCTCAGGATGCTGGGATGCAGCTTGTTGCAATGGACTTGTGGATGTTCAGGGTCCTCAGGTGATCTCAGATGTGATTGTCCTAGGATGCTTTCTTTGATGAGATGCTCTTTTTCAAGAAACAATAGTTTCAAGTAAACCATCATGTTCTAAGTTTTCCTCAGAAACCTTTTTTAATATCTCAAAGGAAATAAATATCCTTTCTGATGCTACCTCACATCCCCTCTGATAAAGCTAAAAAGAGAGGAACCAAGGAGATTCCTGGAATTACTTTCATAAATGCCTATTGTCTACTTTTAAAAGTATTATCAACATATCCCTATGTACTTCACTGAACAATTAATTTCTTGTAATTCTATAAAGGTGGGCAAAGTACAATCATGGTTAATAATCTATTTACAATGATCTGATTCATTCCTCACATCTGTATCAGCTTTTAGAGTTCCAGCTCTCTGTATCAGATATTATGGTGTTTCATAATTTTACGGTTGCTATTTCAGAGAAGGAGCCAGTCAAAAAAATTATAATGCTTGTACATATGCATACATATACATATATGCAGAATCATAGATACATTCAGGTTGGAAAAGACTGAGGATCATTGAGACCATCTGTAAACTTAACACTGCCAAGTCCACCACTAAACCATGTACCTAAGTGCCACATCTACATATCTTTTAAATACCTCCAGAGTGGTGACTTAACCGCTTCCCTGGGCAGCCTGTTCCAATGCTTGACAACACTTTCAGTGAAGAAATTTTTCCCAATATTCAACCTAAATCTTCCTGGCACAGCTTGAGGCCATTTCCTTTCTTCCTATGACTTGTTACTTGGGAAAAGAATATATAAACATTTCTCTTAATTTAGACAACATACATTTTACACTTGATATTTTCTAGGACATAAAATTTATAATAATAATTGTCCAAATATCTTCCCAAGTTTTAGAACTGAAGAACACTTGTGCATTTTCCTCTTCATGTGCTGAAAGCAATTTACTATCAGAATTTCTAGAAAACAAACACCAGTCAGTCTAATGGTACATATTCTCAGGTTTCCTTCCATGACTGTTTAACTAACTAGACCAGCATTTTCTAGCCTGTCCTGAAAAGATAGGCTCAGCCTTCTTCAGAAGCACTGGACAAGTGCTTTTCTTACTAACTTCGGTGTAATCTGGAGCTGTGCAGCATTCTCGGAAATCACACCACTTCTGCTAAGACAGTTCTACTTTCAGTAGCCACACTTGACAAATGTTGGCTAAACTTATTCAAGAGGATGTGAACCTATGTGAACCTATGAAGCATATAGTGAGCTGAACCTATGAAAAATGTCATTGAGAAGACATGAGTCATGGTTCTTCATCCCAAAGTATGTGGAATACAGTGAGATCATCTGGCACCTTCCTACATAAATACATCAAAAGCATGTGTTGAACAGGTTTGATTAAGTAAATCCATTGCATAATGATAATATTTGCTGGAAAAGGCAGAATTGAATGAAAGGCTGGATTGCAGACGGATTGAAAACGTGACAAATGGGTTTCCATCCTTACTTCAAGAACTGTATGAGGCATGGTGAAATAAATCTGGAGCGTATAAATGATGCTCACAGTTAGCTTCATTTGAGACCACTAGCAGAATTCAGATTGTGGTATCAAATTTCCAACAGCCTCAGGATTTTGATGGATATTTCCAACTTGACATTATTCCCTGATATCCTAGCATATGCTTTGATGAATTATTTGAATTCTCTTCAGTCCTTTTAATTAGCTGTTTCTTTTGTCTCTGTAAATCTTGGCAAGTTATGTCTTGTAAATCAATCCCTTCATCTCCCCCAGCAAAGCATTTGGCATGAACTATAGAACATACAAAAATTAGGTGAGAACAAAGCACTCTCTTTTCAACACATGACATAGAAAGCAACTATTGCTATTCATTTTATTTAAGTATACTCAAATGCAATAGTCTAAATTCCAAACATCATAGCTGCTAGTGGCAGTTATCATAGGAATTAACCTTTTTTTTTTTTTTTTGTACAATTCTAAACAAGGTTGCTTGCAATGGGAAATGTGTTTTTTCTTTATGACAGTACTTTTTCATCTCCCCTTCAAATTTTCATCTCCTGCATTTGGCAAGTGAGACTTGAATGACAGGAAGAGCTTTGTTGTGGTCCATGATTCATTTCACTTATTCCCCAGCCACTCCCTGGGTGTGTTTTTATAGAGCAGGCTCTTTTGCAATGTGAAATAGTACAGCTCTGTAACAATGTGGCATCACCTGCCTTCCAAGGGAAGGGACTACTGTGATTAACAGCTTCAAGAAGAAAATGCAGTGTCCATTCAAAAAGCTTCTATAGCTTCAGTCCTGATGCAACAGTTCTGCCAAACTGAAATGCTTTCAAAATACCCATCCAGAGATTCTGAAGGTTGCCACTCATACAAACTCAAGACGCTGTGCTCTGCCCAAGTTCTGTGTTTGGTTATTGTTTGTTGTTGGAAAACATTTCCATAAAAAACCCCAAAACTCAGAGATGATGTCCTTTGAAGGATGTCAGGTACATAAGAGTTACAAGACTGAATTTTTTCAGAGTCAGTTCAATTTGGTATAAAAGCAGCCATGATCTACAGTGCATCTCTCTGTTTCCCTAGCCTTTATTTTCACACTTCTTGCAGCAGTGTTTGCCTCTTTCTGATATTCTTTTGGAACCCAGTACATGTGGACTCAGATCTTAGTTAGTATCTCTAGGCTTTCTCAATGAGAACAACTTAAGACATAATTACATGATGCTGCATTCTTATGATCCTCAGGATGAGTATTTCTTATTCATTTTACCTGATGTTTGACTCCTGGTTGGAGGACAATCAATCAATAAATAAAAAGGAAAAAAAAAACCCCAACCCCTCAGGTGAAAATAAATACTGTCTCAAACCAAGAGTTCAGGCACTTTTTTGTGATGGTATAGCCATTAACCTTCAAAGCCTTCTCAACCAGTTGAAAAGGAAAGCATAAACCAGAAAGAAGACTTTGTAAAAGTCTCCATAAATTGCAAACTATCAGTTCAGCTGCGTTCTAGTTTAGTTCTGAGACACTGCTATGTACTCACAACAACTTTCCATTCTTCAATGCTAACAAATAAAGTTCAGCTGAATGGACCAAACAAAAGCACTGTTGGAACATTCTTTGGGGTCACCATTAAGATGTGGGCACAAGTTTACACATCATATCTGTCAACAGATCATGTCTTAGACTTAAATAATATTTACACAGCAATAGTCTTATGTCAACAATTAGAAGACCAACTTAGAACATGAAAAGATTTTTCATGGATTACTTGTGTATTATTCAACAGCATCCTCATCATCTTAACACAAAGCAATCAAGATGTCTCAATCTTAAATGTATGTCTTTATACATCAGTTGCCTTGCAGGGTAATTTATTCTTTGCCATATAGCTTTGACTCAGAGAGGTACATAAGCACATGTATAATCTTGAGCAAGTGCATTGTCCCATTGATTTCAATAGGTGATTCATAAATCTAGTGAATTATAGCCTAAGTCTTATGCTGGTAATTTCTTTGCCTATGAATAATTCCTTACAGTTTAAAATTCCATTACATCCTCTAATAGTTTGCTTTGCAGATTTTACACTTTAAAAATAGTTAACAATGAAGTCTTTGGGGACCACACATTTACAGCTGTAGGTCTTTGGGCAAGGGAAGAACATTATAATAAAATTCAGCCACTTCATGCTGTTCACCAGGCACTTACTCAAGCGGTTCTTTATTTGGTTTAGTACATCCCACATTGCCCCCTTCCTAATCCAACCACTCATCTTTAATTGTTGTTTTTTTTTTTTTTTTTTTTTTTTTTCAGGCAAAGATGATAATTTATTGTTATTGTTACTTTTCTGTCTGAAAGCACAACTGAGCTGTTGCCTTTGCAGCGTAAGCGCCTTCTCTTTGAAAGTTCTTTTCTAAGCCTATGTGTTTGCAGGATCCTGTTCTGCTCTAAAGCGTCTTCCCATAGGCTTTGGCAGATGAACTAAGCAGACTCTGCTCATGCGTTCAGGTAGGCAGTTGGCAGGATCACAATTTAACAGCATCAACTAGTTCTGCCTAGGATTACAAGCCTCTTCCCACAGGCATTTTGCTGCTGCTTCCACTCAAGCTGTAGCAGAAAGGACCACGAGATGGCAGTATTGCATGAGCAATCGAATCAAAAGCTAGCTTTTACAGAATTCATTTATTGGGAATCACATTTTCTACTGGCACCTTCAGAGCTTTTTGCAAATTCAGTCTGCCCCCAACCTGCTTTGCAACAGCAAGGAGATAATGCGAGATAATGAAATCTCTACTCTCCACATCCTGAAGTGTGGTGGTTAATAGGTCACATTCTTCTGCTAATAAAATGTTGTTTGTTTTAATAGAGTATGTACCAACAAGAAGGATGTCATGACATTTTAGGGCACCACAGAAAGCCTGTAACTCGGAGATAAGATTTCCACTATATCAAAATTTGTCTTCCATCTAAGAATGGAAGTGTTCAGAAGGAAGTCATCACTGAAATACTGAATTTTAAAGAAGAGCAGAAAGGAATGAATTCTTTGCAAAATTTTACAGAAGAGTTGACTTCCTTTGCAAATGAGTAATGTTTAGTGTCAGCACAGAAGAGTTAATTATAGAGGCAAAAGTACCATGCTAATGTGGCTAAATCGTTCTTATTTTCCAGAGGCTGAAGTACCTGGTCACTTCTGCTTAATGATCAATTTTGCATAACAATATACCTGTTCAGTAAGGCTGACCCAGAAGCAAATAGGAATGACTGTACAATAAATGCTGAGTTTTTAGAAGTTTGAAGAAGTGTATCTTTCCTCTTCGAGGCTTGAAGGCAAAATGTCTTTTGTGAGTGGAGTCCCATGAGTAACAGAACATTAAATCAGTGTAGGAATTCTTTGTCTTGCCTAACCTTGGACCTCCAAACTATTTCCTTTAAGGTTGCAGATATCAGAGATTGATTCATACCCTGCTTGGGGAATGCTTATCTGGATTCTCTACAGTGGGCTGCACAGAGTCCAGGGAGAGGACTTTTGTTTGGGAAATGCCAGTGCACTGAATCTTCTGGGAGCAGTGTTTGTCCACCCTAGGGATCCCCTGACACAGCAAGGGACACTGTCATGAGTGTGTCACTTACTACAGTGGTAAAAACTGCTACTGCACTCCTCACATGAAACTAGCTTTTTGTGCCCATGGGAAGGAACATACTGTTTGGGTTCCATTGAGCATTGCCTCAGGCCTCCTGTAAACTTTCTGAGATGACCATAAACTTCCTGAGATGACCATGGTGTGAGTAGGTTCTCTGTCTCTCATTGCTGACCAACTGCTGGTACTTGCTTAAGCCAAAATTGGGGACTTCTGAGTGGTGTCTATATGAGACCCCACTGGGTGAAAAACTGTCTGGATGACTGGGCCCAAAGAGTTGTGGTGAACGGAGTTAAATCCAGCTGGCGGTCAGTCACGAGTGGTGTCCCCCAGGGCTGGGTTTTGGGGCCACTCCTGTTTAACATCTTTATTGATGATCTAGATGAGTGGATTGAGTGCACCCTCAGTCAGTTTGCAGATGACACCAAGTTGGGTGGGAGTGTTGATCTGCTCAAGGGTAGGGAGGCTCTGCAGAGAGACCTGGACAGGCTGGAGCCATGGGCTGAGGCCAACTGGAGGAGTTTCCATAAGGCCAAATGCCGGGGGCTGCCCTTGGGCCACAACAACCCCCAGCAGTGCTACAGGCTTGGGGAGGAGTGGCTGGAGAGCTGCCAGTCAGAGAGGGACCTGGGGGTGTTGATTGACAGCCGGCTGAACAGGAGCCAGCAGTGTGCCCAGGGGGCCAAGAAGGCCAATGGCATCCTGGCTTGTGTCAGCAATAGCGTGGCCAGCAGGGACAGGGAAGGGATCTGACCCCTGTACTCGGCACTGGGGAGGCCGCCCCTCGATTCCTGTGTTCAAGGACATTGAATGACTCGAGTGTGTCCAGAGAAGGGCAACAGAGCTGGTGCAGGGTCTGGAGCACAGGTCGTACAGGGAGCGGCTGTGGGAACTGGGGGTGTTTAGTCTGGAGAAGAGGAGGCTGAGGGGAGACCTCATGGCCCTCTACAGCTCCCTGACAGGAGGGTGCAGAGAGCTGGGGATGAGTCTCTTTAACCAAGTAACAAGTGATAGGATGAGATAATGGCCTCAAGTTGCACCAGGGAAGGTTTAGACTGGATATCAGGAAGCATTTATTTACAGAACAGATTATTGGGCATTGGAATGGGCTGCCCAGGGAAGTTTTTAAGAGTCAGGTTGACTTAGCGCTGAGGGATATCATGTAGTTGGGAACTGTTAATGTTGGGTTGATGGTTGGACTGGATGATCTTCAAAGTCTTTTCCAACCTAGTCGATTCTGTGATTCTGTGAGACAAAAAGCCCTCAACTTTGTTGCTCTGAATTATGAGAGTGTTCTGTGTTGATCTGGTACCTCGAGCAAGCAGGATGGCTCCAGCCAGCCTTTTTAATTTCTGTAACTCAACAGCCTTCTGTCTCTGAAAGCAGAATCAAAAGCAGCCCTTTCCTTCAGATACAGATGTGTCATTCAGTGCAGAAAAAAATATGGAAAGGAAATAAATGAGGAATTATCCAAATGGGCAGGAGCCACTACCTATCTCTGAAGGTAGCCCTGACACTAAAGCCAATGACCCAATGCAACATGACCTAGCAAATGAAAGATTGAAGCACTCGGTGAAGGTGAGTTTCCTTTCCCCAGTAAGAGAAAAGATGGGAGGAGGAAATAAATAGTGGTTTCTGTCTGCTTGATATTTAACAAGTAACAGACACCTTTCCTCTTCTCTTTTTCTTAGGAGGATGCAAAGGAGTCATTTCATTGGCAATATTTACTCTGGAGATACTCCAAAACAAGAGGAACAGTCAGCACAAAAGCATGCCCAACAGACTCCTGTCAGATCCATCACTTCATCCACAGCATGGTTAAAGGCTAATTGAGAGAAATGCTTTCCTACACAATGGCTACTAAGAACAGATTTCTGCATGTGAGTATTTGTTTACAGAAATACATGTACATTCATTTTGTTATTCTGTCTTGTCTGGAGAAATAAGCTGAAGTAATCAAACTTGTGCTGGGAACAGTAACACCAGCCGCTGAAGGACACAGAAGTTTATATCCAAATACTTTGCAATCTTACTGTAGTTTAAGGAATACCATGAGGGGAAAACCAAGCAACACTGAAGACAAGTTTTACCTTAGTAGATTCCCCTCCACTTGCAGTGAGAGTCTCTAATGTTTGACGACCTGTTTGAGCCAACCTGGTTGGTGGTTTTCCATCTTGTGCTGAAAATGTTAATAGCCATTTTTCCTGCAAGGAGGTTGGTACACAAAGACGAGGGAGGAAGAGGTCCTAACACAGCTGCTTTTGAAATCCCTCTGCCACCAAGGCTTTCAACATTCTTAATCTGAATTAATATGAATGACAAACTGATTTAATTCTGTGGCAATAGCCACAGAAGTGTGTCATGCTAAGTGTTAGGGCTGTAACCCTCTTAACACCACATGGAGGAGAGGGAGATTCAACAACATTCCCAAATTTCCCATCTTCTGTTGACTGCTAAATAAATCCCTTAGTTTGTCTCTTTTGCCCTTTCAGTATTTGGCAAACACGAATGGTGCTTGCTGTCTTTTCTTGCCCTGGTCATGTGTTGGACTAACATCTCAAAAGCCAAGGTCCGTTTTCAAATGCACAATAAAGAATTATGTTGTGTCTCAGGAAGTCACAATGCAAACTACAAGGGACAACATTACCTTGCAGGAGATGACATATTCAGCAGGTATGCATTCTTCCTCTGTCACCACAGCACATTAATTCTCCAGGATATTACAACTGGACTTCTGTAAAAGCTGTGATTTCCTTCTTCTGGAAAACATTTCATCTTTGGAAAAGGTTGCCATTGCATTGTTTTGTGATCTGCATTTTCAAATATCAGATTCTGTAATCTGAAAGCACATGGCTAACCTAATTACTATTTCTGAATCCTGCTGAGATAGCATGTGGCCGATGTTTAACTGGGCTTCCTCACTGTAGAGAAAAGGCAACCAGCAGGTGATAGGCTGAACATAATAAAGTCCTGCTTGGCTGTTGTCTATGCTTCAGTGCTACTATTACCATAAATAATCAAAGAAACACCCACCCCCCAAAATACAAGGAAATAATTGAGTATTTTCATTATGGATTCACATGAGAAGATTCAAGAACTCATAACTGCAGTCATCCACTATTTTTATTATTGCTTTATACAGAAAATGCAATTAATCTATAGAGAAAAAGAACTATTTGCAAGCCATTTTTAAAATAAATGTATTTGGGACTGGAAATTAATATCTGCCAAATATTGCTTAATAGTCCACCATGAAAGTATTCTTTTCAACATTTGTCTTTCCTTCTGCCAACACATATCCCCCAACCAGAAATACTGCATGGGGTTATGCCTTGATTTTCATCAGCCATGTCAAAACATGACACAATAGATATATAAATCTTTGCAATGCATTTTGCTTCTAGGAAAAGCTTTCAGGAAAGCAGACATGCTCACTCCATGCATATTAAAAACTCAGCAGATGTATCATGATGAGTTGCCTTGATTTGGCTCCAGAATTACAAATTCTAGCCATCAGCACACATCTTGCCAAGAACAGAGAATGAAACTCTGTATAGTCCAATCATCCTGCTTTAGTTGCAGTAATGATTTTGTGTCTGTTGCAGAAATATTTCCTTCTAAAAGTATCCCACTAACATTTGTTAATATAACTATTTTGAAAAGGCAAAGTAGTTCTTTTGTCCCCTTGCAGAGCTTCTATTTCTCCCCAAATCTGATCATGCTGGTTATTACAGCTGATTGGAAGTGAACTAATGAAACAAAATTTCACTGTAGAAGTCTGATTGCTAAGGCCAAAAGGTTTCACTGGAAATATCTGGGCTTGGGTAGCCTGTACCAAATCCAGGAGATGAGTCCAATGTGATTGAACAGGGACTGCGGGTAAGTCTATTTCCAGAACTGGGGATGCAGGGAACAGTTCATAATCTATGATGATCCTGTCTCCTGCTTTTTTTTTTTCTTTCTATTTTTTAAATTCTGAAGTCATTTGTCCAACCTATGTTTAAATCAGAGTATTCTTAAAGGAACAGAATGAGGGAAGCCTTATCAGCTGGAAATGTTATTTTTTATGAGTTCCAGTACTTTTGCAATGTTACTATAGAGAAAGTCATACTAGGGCCCTCTTGAATAGGAAAGATTCTGAAAGTCACACTCTTGCATTTTCTTCTTTTATTTTCTTCCTGGAACATAACTATGTCAGTTTTGGAGAGATGTCATACTGCAGAAATGTAATCTTCTTGTCCTCGTGTGGCAAACACTTCTGAAAGACACTGGTTACATAACATTGTTCTTCGTCTGGACTAAAATGTGAGAAAAACATTTACAGGTTAATCTCATAATAGAGTCTGACAGACTTTGATGCACCAGCTACCAATGACAATACAAAGACATTACTCTATTTTGGATCATTGCTCCCTAGTTTTGCGGTCTCAGAGCAGGT
This sequence comes from Athene cunicularia, assembly GCF_003259725.1. Lineage (NCBI taxonomy): Eukaryota > Metazoa > Chordata > Aves > Strigiformes > Strigidae > Athene > Athene cunicularia. The sequence goes on along the minus strand of NW_020799143.1, from coordinate 5,858,478 downwards.
AAAGTCTATCACACACTTACTTTGGTATGTGTGTCCCAACATATTCTGTCATTTTGGGATTCCCCCATTCATATGACCACATATGACAAGGACAAATCAGCATGATTTCCCTTGGAGGAATTTCACTCCCCTTCAGTATTTTAATGCTCTCCCACAGCTGAAAGGTCTCAGCAGCATCACAATTAAGCCAGCTCTCAGCACAGTTCAAGAGACTAATGAGGAAACTGAGTACTGGAAAGTTGAAACAAGTCCATGCCATAGTTGAAAAACTGCCCAAGAAGCAAAAATTAGGGCAGAAAGCTTAATTGGTGTCAAATCATCAGTGAGCCTCTGTAAAACTGCACTCTGTCCTGTTTAAAAGCTCATGTCAGATTCACACCTGCGACAATGAAAACTTCAGACAATATAGGCAATAGAAAATATGAAGCTGTCCAAACCATGTTGCCTGGTGTCAGGCCTCTCTGAACACACAACAGTGCACAGCAGCCTCAGCAGAGCTTCCAGGTGTTTTAGGATTTGGTGGCATCACATAACAACTGTTGAATCTTACTTTTTTCTATCAGATGCCCAGCATCACATGCTACCCAGACTTCAGAAAGGCACTTGCCAAGGCATCTGGACAAAACAGACTTACTGCACACACTGTTAATAAATGCATGGTGAGACATGGCTTCACCATTCTTGTCAAGGCCCTGGCTCCTATTAGGCTCACAGCTATTTTAGCCATCTAGCATTTTATATACTTTTTGTCTGATAACCTTTCAGACTGGTTGATGGTATCAGTGTATGTGGTTATCAATTTTTTCTTACTGTGAAGTGCCTGTTCAGAGACATACATTAGTGTAATGCTGTCACATATAACAAAAAAACCCAAAACATGGTGCATGGTGACTTCAGTGAATAAAATGCATTTCCTGGAAGGAATGTTTTGCACTTCATCAATAGGCTTTTCAAGAGGAATGATTATATATTAGCAAAGAAGATTCTGCCTATTTTTCATTGGAAAAAGGGGGAGTTAAAGGCAATCAAAGGAGATAATTTCTATATGTGCTCCTTCTGTTTTATTATTAGACAAGCCAGTAGATTTAACTCACTATAATATTTTTGAGTTTTCATGTTCTGGCTAAATGCAAGAAATAGTAGGACAGGCAAGTACTTGTTTAAGGTGGATATCGGGCTCCTACTATATATCCGACTAGAAATACAATGTTGTATGTTTGCCACAGTCACAATGTACTTTTCAATGAATTGTCTAGCTAACATCCTACCATTGAGCAAATGACTACAGTTTCATTTTGTGTAGCAATCGAAACCATTCAGTTTCAAAGAGTGATTGAAGTTTAATAAAGCATTTCATTGTTAACCACCAGTGTCAGATTTCCACTGGCAGGTTTCGGCAAAGAAACCTCTTGCTTTGTCAAGACCAACTGAATCAGGAATGTGTCATCAAGAAGCAGCCTTTTTTTTCTAGCTTTATAGTCACTCTACAGCTGACTTGGAATGGCAGGTTACATGTTAATAAAGCAAATGGATATTCAAATTCTGCATGTCCTGTAAGTATCAGATCAGGCTTCTTGGAGCACTGCAAGAAACTGAACCTTTGTTTTTGTGAGAGATTTTGGGACTTGGTTGTGCACGATGCCAAAAAGCAGAAGCTAAGGAAGATGACAATATATGCAGAGTCAAATGCCACACAATGGATATGATTCACTGCTAGAGCAGGTACAGTTCTGAGTGACACAATCACTCTGCTGTATCTCTGACACGGAGACACACAGATGGAAAGCACTGGCAACATACTGTTCATGGCCAGATAATTTTTAAGATGGTTTCAGACACTGAAAGCAGGGCAAACTTGGAGTCTAATCTACATCAGAAATCCACCCTTTCCTATGCCATATGTAACTGGCAGTGGTGCATATGTCACAGATCCTCTGTTTGTGCTCAGTCCATAGAGCATGGGAGTTCATCGCCGCTCACAGACAGAAGTCTTTTCTCATTAACTCACTTCAACATTGCAATTCATGCTTTCAGAGCTGGGGAGGACAGATCCTCAAACTCAGTCCCTAATGGGCTGACATTACACAATAAGAACTTTATTTCACTTAAAAATATGTGCCCCAAGTTCTCAACAGAGGAACAAAGCTGTGTTTGGTGGATGGAGCTGTTTACATACAATTCAAATGAAGCTTAAGTAGCTGATGACTAACTTATAAAGCACAAAGATTCCAGTTCTTTGTCTCTGGAAAATGTAAAAACAAAACCATGCTTGCCCCCTCTAAAATATGTCACTGCCAGAAGCTAATTCAGAGGTTGGGAAACCTAGGGTCCACTTCAAAGTTAATTCTGGGGTTGCCCAGTGTAAAACTTATGAAACATACTGGAAAAATCTAGATATAAGTCAATCACACCAATCCATCAAGACATTGTGGGAATCTACTGCTATTACCCTTTGGGCTAAATTACTTTCTGGAGAAATTCCATTGAAAGCAAGTCACAAGAGAGTACTTTGGTCTGCTATGGTTCGTTCTTCTTTCCTTTTATTTCTTTCCTTCTTGTTTTCTTTCATTTTCCTTCTTGCTTACTTTCTTGATTTTCATTTCTATCTTACTGTGTTGGGTTTTTATTTGCTCTTTCTCATTCATTTATTCTCTCTCCCTTTATTCCTTTCTCTAGTACTTGTTTACTTGATCCTCAGTGTAATAGGAAAAAGTGACTGAATCAATGTCGGGGCATTGATCTGAGGGTCTGATGTGCCTTAGAGGGGGAGCTGTGGCAAATATAACCAGTGCAGAAACATGCAGTGAAAGGCAGCGATGGACCCAGAGAGCTTATAGCATGCTTTGCACCAGGCTGAGTATGAAAGAGATGGAAAGGAGTGTCACAAGGTAGTGAAATGACAATTTCAGCATTATAGTCCTACCTTACAAAAGGGGGATCAGACACTCTGAAAAAAATATCTATCTATCTATAACTGAAGCCAATTCATGCTCAGAGTTTGTTGTCAAAGAACCAAGTTGCAAATGCAATGTCATTTTTCCTATCTCTGCCACCACTTCTAAGCCACATACTCCCATTCTCTACCCCTTCAATCTTTCCATGGCTTTTCACCTGGAAGAAATGCATTTTAAGGACATCACAGCAACGAAATCTCATAAAATTGCACTGTGATGTGTCTTCAGCTTTTATTAGGACTGACAGAAAAGTATTGATGGAAGCTATCTGAAGGAAAAATTGTTTTCCAAATCTTATTTCTAGTCCCCAGACAACATGCTTACTTTCCACAGAAAATTTTATATATTTTCTTCCTGGGCATATAATGTTTTTAGAACAAAAGACAGTTCCCATGGTAGTTGTATAGCAGCCATATTATGTTACTTTCCCTCTATGAAAAAGCATGAAAGCAGCGTTTTCTGGATGTTGTAGTCCAAGAATGGGATCTAGACTCTGCTGAAAAATGGGAATGTCAGGAACTCAAATTCTCGTGAAGGTTCCCATAGACATATTTCAGAACAATAATTTTCATTTATTGATTTTTTTCAGAAAACAAACAAACAAATAAATTTTTGATTAAGATTTCTCCAATAACTTTGATTTTATGTTATTGGGAATTTTCTGCTGCAAAATGAAACAAAGAGGATCAGATATCTCCAGTTTCCTAATCTCTCTCCTCTGGGAGAAAAAGAAAAACATTTATATGCTTATGGATATATTATATTTAGTATCTGATTTGCTTACAAGTGGAGGCTGAAATCTCAATGATTCTTCTCTACACTCTGAAACTCAACAGGATGAAAACTGCAGTTCTCTATTCTCATAAACAAATGACTCTTGCATCATCAGCTTTGTGTACTCATTTACATTTGTGCTGTATACAGCTGAAGATTACTAAACACTAGATCTAAATTAATTACTATCTGTAATTAATTTATCTGGAAGTTAAGGTCCCTTCCCCTTCTGGCATTAGGAGTCACTCCCTCTTCAAATGAAACCTGTGCTTGAAGACCTAGTATACGTTGTAATAGAAGCTGCTGCAGAGCTCTGCTCCATCTGTGACAAGCTATCAGTAATTATTCTCTAACCCCTCATAGCACCTTTATTTCCTTGCATTCCCCTGCACCACATAATCTCTTTAGGATGTAAGTGAATTCTGCTTGAACACTCCGATAATGCTGCTAAGAATGTTGTGGGGTTTTTGGCACTGCAGAAATGAGGAACCTCCTTTGCTTTCCTACTTCTTTCTCACTCAATTGCAAGGTTTTAGAGGGAGAATTTTCCAAAGGAGCTTCAACATAATCTATCATAATTTTTCTACTACCTAAAGAGGTTTTTGCCTCTTGCTTCAGTAACCAAGACTCTATAAGGGGGGTTTTTAAGGTGGTCTCTTTCCAGTGCTGCCCCAAGGCTGCACCTAAGGTCAGGCTCCAGCTTAAAGGGAGTCCCTCTGCCAGTTTACAGTTGGTCTGCACATACAAAGACAGATTTTGTGGTCATGGTTTCAGTCACTTACAATGTCTTTGACTCTTCAAAGTAAGTAGGTACTATACTGCCAGAATTATTACCAGACTTGTATATATATGTGTATATATATATATATACACATATGTATAAATATGCAAAGTATCATTAGTCTTCAGTTAATACCAGTGTTCTGAAACTGCTGTCAATGAAATACTTTGTCACTGCTACAGGTAACGATAACAGTTTATATTAGGATAAGAAAATAAGGTCTTGGGTTGCTAAGCACTTTTAACATTGCCAAGTTCAAAGGAGTCATCTATGAAATTAACAGACCTTCCGTTTCTTGAAAAAACAATTTTCAGAAATTAAATGATGCATCCCAACAGATCATTGGTTTCAAAATGTAGACCAAAAGATAGTGTCGTGCTCCTCTTCAGAAACTGAATCACATGAGAGCTCAGCTGCAGATCCACTTGCAAAAGAAAATGGTCATCCTGGGAGGACACTAAAGTTTGGAGATTAATTTGTCATGATTGCAGTTATTAGTGGCCAGATCTGCAACTGAGTCTGGTTCCCTAAATGTCAGGTACAGTGGTCTCTGAATTACATTCTCTCTTAACCAGCCAATGAAGAATTAATAAAAAAGTTATCACCTAATATAGTTATCAGAGATTATTGTCACTTCATTATTGCTATGAAAGTTTATTCACCACTAGAAATCTGTCACCTTTTAACAATTTGCATTCTTATCCATCTGCTAGAAAGACAACGTGCCTAATGCTTTTCAAATGTTCCATTAAGTAAATGCACACAAATTTAGGACTTTCTTTGCTATCATCAGTTTCTTCTTCCAATTGTCTTGGACCAGGTGTGTTAGGGTGAGCTCATGATCTGAAAACACACTTTCACCCTCTAAGACCTGTATTTGAAACACAGAACCAAGGTTACTTGTTGTTTCAGGTCACAATTCAGATTTGGTTTTCCTTCAACCCTGACCCTGTTTAATTTCTAATCCTTTGAAAAAGATATGTATGATGCTACAAAAATTTATATATTCCTACCCCATATGAGAGTTTCAGACAATATCTGCTCAATTACTTCTTATTTTTATGACAGCTTCATTAAGAACTTATTCTTGTCATGTTCTTCTGTAATCACTTAAAAAGGCATTCATATTTGGAGTGTATCTGTGCTATTATACTCTGCTTTGCTACAGAGAGTTTAATAGCCCTTGATTTGAGATTCACTTCAATGATTACAAAAAACTTTGTGAACACTGATGAATTTATGTTGTTAAAACAAAAGCTGAGCATCACGATTACCATTGCAAGGTGGGAAACACTGGCATATGATGAGATAAATTTCAAGAAGGGACTGGAGAAACTCACAGAAGATAGAGCATGACTGGTTATTAAATATTATCCCTGAGATGTATGTTCAGCTTCAGAAGTTCCTAATCCCCTGACCCTATTAAGCTGGAAGAGCAGTGTTGCTCTAGGATTTTGTAGTGCTTGTCTTGGTTCTGATATCCTTTGTTCACACATTTTCTTGTGGCCAGTGCTGGAGGCAGGGTTTTATCTAGCCCCTTTAAGCTATTTCTCTGTTGTAAGTAGCTTACTGAAGCTATTTTTCTTTGAGTACTGGATTTGCATTTCTGATTCTGAAGAAGTTGCCATAAAAAGACTTTCTGAAGACTTTGACATAAAGACCACAACTTATTTGCTTCTTCCTTCTGATTTTTCTTTATATGAGAGCACTTCACCAGCAATTATGTACTGGGAGTGAGATTCTTCTCTGAGTCATACCCATTGAATCTATTTTGAGTTACATGTGTTACATGAGTTTTTGGAAGTGACTGGGAACAGAACATAACCCAGTGAGCACAGTAAGACAGCTTTTACCAGTTTTTGCAGAAAGCACAAGGAAAACATTAACTGCGAGATATTATATCACATTGTCTTAAGCCAGCATAAGACTGTTTCATTATTTTAAGATATTAATTCCACCGTATCACAGAGTAGAAGTTTAATAATTCCCATGGACACAGTATCTAGTAACTATTTAAAAGAAACTGGAGGCATGACAGGTGACACATTGTCCTTTGCTGCACTAGGTGTGGAAATACTACTTGCCATGCCGAGGATAAACCAGAAATTGAGCAAGAGCAATTAACTAAATCTTCCCTGCAGAAGAATCTGTAGACACACCTTGCCTTCTGTAATGAGATCAAAGAGCTCTAGAAATACATTTGCCAAGGCCTTTACAGAACATTATCCCCAAATCACCTGGAATGTGAGTGACAGGGTGAATGCTGTTGTCCTTGCTGGCATTTCTAAGCTCATATCTGGAATGGCATGCAACTCACATTTGTATCTTTAGAGAAATGAATTAAGTAGCATGAGAAAGGAACATGAACAATTTGTTGTTACTCAATGGATTTAGGACTAAGCAGAACTACAATGCTTTACACCAGCTGAGCAGCAATGCAATTATTCTCTTTACTGTCTCAGATTTAGTTTATGTTTATTTATCTGCATTTTTGTTTTGAATTACAAAAGGCCTTACAAAAACCTTGGCTAAGCAGATATTCTTTGTGTTCCAGGACAGAGCTGCCTTTCCAATGATTCCTAGCAATTCACCAAAAAGACAGATCTGTATGGTGTAGTCTTATACATGCCCCACATGCAGAGGAATCATCTTCTGATGTGCAACACTTACAAAATGAACCACAGATAACAACACTTCTAGTTGAACAATATAAGTAAAATGCTCATAAAATTATAAAGGCTTAACTTAAATATGTAGTTTATTCATCTGCAGATTTTAGTACCAACATTCCACTTTGGAAACACAAAACACATTACCAAAAGACCATAAGGATGTAATGGGGTTTTCTAATCATTCTAAAGAAAAATAATTGTAATTTTAGACTGTAGGTGTCTATAATGAGCCTTATAATCAGCTTTATATATTACACTTGAACAGTGATGGCTCAGTTGTATTGTAGCATTTGGTTACATTTAACAGAGAACTCATAGAGACATAGGTAGGTAGACGAAACAGTGCTACAAGTTCAGTGTTTAATAGGGGGTCAGTTGTATGCCCCAAAATAAGAAGAAATTAAAAATGAAAAATAAATTGAGTGCAATGTTATTAGCACTGTAAGTCAGTGAAGCTCCATTTGATGAGTTTGACAAGGGGCCTTTAACACAACTCTAATCACAGTAGCACACCCAGGGCACTCAGTTCCCCATGCATGGGTTTGAACTTTCCCTTCTTAGCAGGGACACACAGCTGTTTTTCCTTTTACTGACACAAATTTAAGCATTCACAGAAAAGCTAACTTCTGACAGAAAAGAAGATTTTGATGAAGTAAAAATGAAAGCCACCCTAGACCCCCTCAATCTCATTTCCAAATCATGTTTAGAGGTGCCATCTTTGCAAATGGAATTTTCAAGTCAGGAGTGCTCTGCTGCATGCTCTTCTTGCCTGTCATTTTTATTGTCTTACTTTTCCTTGCACCCTGCCAACATCTGAATTCAAACTGTCTCAGTCCTAGCCTTTTCCCTCTTATCCTGATGTAGAATAGTGTCATCCTGTTAGTTGCTAGTTTTCTTTCAAAATGGGAATCGATGACACTGTTGGAAACTTCAGTGCAGGGAAATAAGTTTGACTGGTAAAATGTTTCTCTATTGGTAAAATGTTTCTCTAAGCTCTCCTTGCTTTCACAAAACTTCATATAGAAAATCGTATCAGGTTTCTTCTTCTCTCTGTCCTTCTCTCTAGTAGGAAGTTCTTTACCCTCTTAAAATATTCTTGCACAGTGTCAGCAAATCAGACACCTACAATTAATCTGCAGCTTCCCATTTAATACAAAACAGGTCACTTGCCTGTGACATTTAGAGACTTATTTAAGGAGTTAAGAGAGATAATTGTCTAATTAAAGTGTATACTGACAAAAGTCAAATTACAGTAGTCGTTATTACCAAAGCAGATCATTCTGCCTTAACACTAGAAAGCCTGACATGGAAAGTGTCACTGACAGAAAAATATGTTCTCAAGTGACTTCTCACTGTTCTGAAAAGAAATAGGACTCTGGATTCTTTAGGCCAGACTTCTAAAGAGAACTGAGTATATAAAGATATCAAATCAATGTAACTTTTGCACAGAAGAGTCACTGTTGAATACTCCTGATTTCAATACAGATTTTTATAATTGTCTCACAGCTATTTCTGAAAAAAATCCCACTGCTGAGTCAGTTATGGCAAAACCCAGAAATGGATGAGCTCCCTAAATATCTCTGTTTCCACTATTTTGGACTACAGTCTAAAGTTTAAGTCTCAAAACCACTGATCTAATGATTAGGGACCCATGGGACAGGGATGAGTTCTGTCTATAATGCGTGTTGGCACATTGTGTATGAAACGTCTTTAGAGCAGGAATGGTATAGCAAAACTTTGCACTCTTCTAAACTAAACCCTTTGTGTGTGTTCTTCCCTCATTCAGTGAAAGATTCGTCATGACGAATTAAAGTGCTCACGACTTAAACTTACCCACAGTGTCCTAAAAGAGGGGTGGTGTTGTTGTAAGATGTGGGAGATATGGAACTGAAGGCAACAGTATAGCGATGAGTTAAACATAGTTTGCAAAAATATTTATTAACTTAGCTTTGAGTAAAATTAGGAAGAGAACTGCGATCAAACAATAATACTGCCACTTATTTTTTCCATATATATTGTTTCCTTCATGGTATTCCATCCTTTGATGTATGCACAAACATTCCAGCAGATTAGGTAAGATCTGGCTTAAAATCAATGCAATATAACAGGAGGGGGCAAACTGAATTAAGGTGAATCAACATGAGAAGTCTTTGATGCAGATTAAATATTAAGTAAGTAGCTCAAACATTGATTAGTCAAACCTGTTTGAGGGGAAAATGATTAAAAAACACCTCAAAACATAAGCTGCTCATGAAGCACAATGAAAGCACAGTGGAAATTATAAAGAACCTTCCCTGACACCAAAGCAAATTTGGTTTCATGGGATTAAATTTTACAGTTGTTATGCGTGAAAGATACTGTGCCTAACTTGTGCAAAAAACTTCCTACAGGTGGTACCTGTCCTACAGTTACTTTAATCTTCACCTTAATTAGTCCAGATTACTAGCAAAATTTATAATTTGCTGTTTGGTTTTCAAAAGAATCTCAAAAGTGTTGAAGAATCAGGCCTTTTGTAAGCAAAGAAGGCAGATTTCTGCCTCATTTCTTTCCTCTTGTTTTCTCCTCAATGTATTAGGCTTTTTCAATTCTACCAAGGAAATCACATAGAGTGGTCAGATGCTTACAGTGCAGCAAAAGACAGATACTTGTTTGTGAACAGCAAATTTAGCAAATTGAGGACATAAACAGGGAAGATGCTCAAAACTCAGTAATTTGTCTTAGATTTTATGCTGTCACTAACAGTAGGATTTCTGAGCATTCCCATGAGCAACATGGCCTTTGCAGGAACTCAGTTAAACTAAAGGCCACTCAGTTCTAGGCAGGCAAGATCCTGTGGTCACAGCCATGAGTTATGATCCAGGGCCATGTCCTTCCCTGTGGAGTGGGGATGGAACATGAGGGTGGAACATCCCCTACTCTTCAAGAAATTCAATGGAACGCAAGCAGAGATCCATTTACTCCTCAGAATTTCTCTCTGACATGTTAACAAGTTCTTAATTTTACTCTAGTTTCTTACATGTTAGTCTGTCTGGTGCAGCAAGGAAGGCTGAAAGCAGAATGGAAATTGAAGTGTAACTTCTCCTTACTCAAGATCATTCTGGCAGGTTTTGTGTTGCTTTTGCAAAGGTGGATAAATTGTAGTCTTTCCCCCACTCCATTTTTGTTTCAATGATTACAGCTCTGACGTGTTCCTGTCAGTCCGACAGTTTCTCTCATGTACTTGCTGAATGATTAATACTCAAGATACAACATTTTAATTCAGACAGAACAGGTCTGTAATTTTTTCATGGTCTTTGTATCTTGACTCCAAAGAGAATCAACATTTGCACTGCAGAAACAGGAGAGAGAAAGAAACAACAGAAATATATCAGACAGAAAACTCTATTGCTAGATTATTTCTTAAGAGAAGTTGTCCATATATTCAGTGATAATATTCAAGCTACCTCTAGCAGCTTCAATAGATTTTGTTGTATTTAGCAATTCCAAATGCTAAGAAAAGCGCAACTGACAATATGGTAGCATGGAAATAAATTATCAATCTTGTTCTGTAGCTTATTCTCCATATACTCAAGGATCTTCTACCTCAAATATCTACCATATGGTCAATCTTCAAGTGCCTACTAGATATCCTGTTGCTTCAACTGACTCAATGAACTTCCTCATGAAAGGGCTACTTTAATTTGACACATTTTTTTGTATATATGTTTACATTTATATATAGCTAAGACTAAAACATAAAATGTTCTTGAAGATTTCTTCACTTACAGAAAGCTGCCTGTATTCCAAAACATCTACAGTAATAGTAGCAGGTTACTATGATAAAAGTCTTTATTTATGAAAGTCAAATTTACATGACACGTAAGTAGATAACACCACACATGTTCATTTGAACATGGAAAAATTGTTTATGATGAGTTTTAAAATCAAAGAATGTACCAAAATACCAGCTCATCTCAACTCTGCTACACTGTTCTAGTAACACATAAGAATATAGATTTTTTTTTTTTTCAGGTGCATGGGAAACATTAAGTCTTCCAACATGATCATTACATCAAAGAATGTAATTTTTTCTTCTCATCTCAAATCTAACAAGTTTCAGTTGAACACTATCCTGTGTTTTGGAAAATGATCCATGCTTGTGCTAGCAATTCCAAGGGACACAGATTACAGCTGGTTAGGGGGAAAAAAAAAAAAAAGATTCCCTTAGAAAAAATCTCAAATGGAATATCTGAGCTGAGATTTTTTTCAGCTGAGATTGCAAACTGGAAGTCTGATATTACTATATAATAAAAATCCTGTTTTAAACCAGTCTTAAATAAAATAGCATGGAGGTTGATCGTTAAGCATGAAATCTTTATCTGGTAGTATATTGTATGACAAAATAAGAATAATATTAGACCTATCCTTGAGGAAAGTTCAAATTTGGGGAAAAAAAGCAAATATGTATTCCAAAAGAGGTTTTTCCATAAAATGCAAAAAACCCCTCTTGGTAAGATGTTTCAGCAGTTAATTATTCTCATTTTTAATATGTGTCTTAATTGAATTTGTCTATCTTCAAGTGCCAGGCAATCTTTACTCTTTTTGCTTCAGAGTTAGGAAGCCTATCAGATCCTGCATGTGCTCTTTCAGATTGTAAAGGTCATATTTAAAATTCTCTTGTTTTATCAACCACAGTTCTAAATCCACCCTTTTACTGGGAGAAAAAAAAATTCAAATACTTTTTAAAGGAGGTTAAATGTGTTTTTGATTATTTTGTTCAATGAGCTATTAAACAATTCACTAGGTGTCTTTGGCACCATATATCTAGTATCTGTAGATAATTATCTTGTACTTTTAAAACCATCACTTCTCTATATGTAATAATGCAATTCATAATCTGCACTTAAAATATCTATTTATGCAGTCACCACAATAATGGTACTGTGCTTAGAAGATGAACTAAACCTTTCATTATCTTTAATAAAATAAGAATCAGTTTAAAGAAGACATATTGTGGTGTCTCACTACCCTTTAGAAGAAAACAAAAGAATTATTATAATTTTAAAAAATAAATTCAACAGGAAAAAACATGTTCAGCAAAAAAACAGCTCTTCTTTTCTTTAAAGAGCTCAAATTCTTAACTGCTACTAGTATTCATAGATTTCTTTTTCTGATGTTTCTCCTTGTCCTTTAAGTATCAAAGGTGTCTCCTTTAAGTAGTATTTCAGACTTGGAAAGAGAAAAGCTTTGTTTCTTGTAACTTATGAGTTAGGAACCCTCCCCAAACATTTAATCAAAGTGATTCTTATTTGTTAGAATCCTGTTTCAAACTGGGACTACAGAGGAGATGAAAAGTAGAACTCTTAATTTCCATCTTCCCCTTTTTGTACAGTAACAGGATAGTGGTTTCTGTTTCAGTTGTTGTCAGATTGAAGTGAAATCTAATGCTTATGAAGGAACTGTGGTCTTAAAAGTCCTGGGGAATTTACTACTGCACAGCCAAAAGTAGTATAGCACGCTTTTAGGGGGAAAAAAAAAAAAAAAAAGTTTTACACGTGTTCTAAATATGATCTTTCAGGTTTGTGGGAATCATTGAAAGCCATCCTGCTGCAGCATCATTTGTATACTTGCAGTACCTTACTCAACTCTTTGCCTCTGATAACAGAAAATTCTTGCTTTGCTTGCGTGTGCAGCTTTGCCTCACTTATTAAACTGTCTTTATTTTGATCCACAAATTTTCTTGCTTTTGCTCTTCTGAGTCTCTTTTCCATCTCAACTGGGGGGCAGTGGGTGGGTGGGGCTGGAGTTAGATAACAGCTGGTGAATGTTTGGTTACTGATTGAAGCCAACTCTCCACTGTATTGCATACACATGATGACAAGAATTCACTGAGACAGCTTAACCATCCTCTGACACTGAAAGTGACCTTACAAGTTCACTAATAACTCAGTTTTAATAGTGTAAGCTCTCTCCCTATGGAATGCTGAGATCTGGCTGTGCCAGATTCCTGGCACTCTGCTCAGCCATGTAGATGTAGCAAATAGTCCTGCACTAAGCCCTGAGCATGTTCATCTCTGGATCATGCTATTTGCATAAAGCTAGATAAATCTAAACAATCTAACAGTGTGGACTAGTTTAATACATGACAGTGTAATCACAAATCTAATGTGCCTGAAATCAGAATGCAAACCTCTGTGGAGGATGCTACGATGGAAAGAAAGTTTAGTCTGCAACAATGACAAAGAAATTTGTATTGCCAAAGGTGCACAAGAAAGCTAAGGCACATATAAGAGAAATAATTCACTGCAGAGTGTAAAAAACCCCAATGGCAATGCTAGGAGAACCCCAGTGCCATAGATATCAGAGCACACCGAGCATACTGCTTTTCTGAGATATTTGTTACTCTCTTACATTACCTCATTGTCTTGTTGAAACTCAGTTTGCCCCTTGAGGATTAGAAAGCACTTGCCAATGGTAAGGCAGTCTGAGTACTGAGAGCATGGCCTCTCACTGTAACAGTCCCAGGAGAAACACTAAGGAACAAAAAAATCCCATTTCCTTCTTTTTGGCCATATCAGATACATGTATTCCCCCCTCACCCTCTCTCTGGTTGCTGGAAGAGATGATATTGCATATCAATCTACAGTTGCTTTGCTGAATTTGCAGATTCCTGGGTTTCTTTTTTAGATTTCCCAATCTCATTTGATTTATAGCTTTGGAACATTATTTGGAGGCTTGCAGCCTGTTTCTGGAGGAGTGTCTTTGAACACATCTCTGCCGTCCCTCCCCCATTTCTCTTAAGGACAGTTCATGGTAAAACTGTTTGCAATGCCTTCTGCCTCTGATAGTCTCCCCACTCCAGGAAATGCACTTGTCCTGTCCCAAGAAATTACTCCAGCATGAATAATAGATCAGATCCTGTCCTTTCTTTGCTTTATGCCTAAAAGACTTGCTCAGCTGCTGACTACTGTATAAAAAATGTTAATCTATATATTCTTTCCTAGGAGCTAAACCATTCTGATATATCAGAGATGTGGGCTGTGGTGTGAGGGATGTCCAGGCAGATAAACTGTCAACATTGCCTGAGCATTTGAGTGGTTTATTCTCATATTCTTCAGGCCTACAACAAACAGCACATAGACAGAAGCTCTCTTTCCCCTAGCATGTAAGGGGAAATCTAACATATCTGAGTGGAGAGACTCGTATTGTCCTTTCCGCAATAAAATGTGACCCAAGCCAGACTGCAGCTGTTTTCTTTGGTATTTCATCTTTCAGTGAACTGGCAGGAAAAAAAAATGCCTCCTACTCAGGCTGGATGAGCTTTGCAGTGCTGTATGTGGTTATGACGAGAGATGGCCAATTTCTGAGACAAAACCCCTTTGATATTCTTCACATTTCTTCAGGAACAAGATCTGGAACATACTCTTCTTGTGGTTATAGCACAATAACCCAGCATACTTTCCCATAGATTATCTAAGACATGCTGCCTGCTTGTGAATCATGGATCTTAATAAGTCCTATGGAAATGCTGTGATAAATTCCTTGCAAAGTGTTTCTTAACCATCTTCTACATAAACACACTTTGAATCTTCTGAGGACAGTTCCGTGTGATGTGTCTAATTTGATGCTTTATGAGTCACCTGTGCCCTGAAAGACATAGGGCGTAGAACGGTAAATAATCTTTGGTCAATTGAAACTCTAACAGGGAAGAAAATAATTTATGTCTTGTATATTCATAGCAGGACAAAGAAGAAAGATGGGCCAGAGAGTATGACCAAATGACTGGAAGCAGATGGGAGCTTTGCATTTTCTGAAGTAATTTTAGGATTTATTAATTTCTTCTTTCTAGCCTTCTGGGGTTTTTTGTTTTGGCTTTGGGTTTTTGTTGTTGTTGTTGTTATTATTTATTATTTTTAGTAAATCTACAGGAATTTACTCATTATATTTGCCTATTCATCTTTCTGGATTGAGTTGGCAAAATATTTGTCCCTTCTTGAATATGAGACAGAAATGAAGAAAAATTTTCCTCGAAGAGACACATATACACATATGTAACCAGAAATTCAATTACTGACACAGTTTTCAGCCAGATCTTAATTTCTATTCCTGCTCATTTATCTCTCTCTCTCTCTCTCTCTCTCTCATCTTTCTACTGCAAAAGAAATACAGCACATATCACCAATTCCCTCCGCCCCCCAAAAGGTAGTGGTGATGGCTTAAAATAAAATATGGGATGTATGAGACAGGCACAAATTGGTGAAGTCAGAGTCATGAAAATTAAACACTGTTCCCCACATAGACACTTTGAGCTAACTTTACTATGTGTGCTTACAAATGATGAATGGAAAAAAAACCCTTTAGTTTTGTAGAGAAGAAACACGTTATATCAACATTAAGCCAAAGGAGAGGGCAAACAAGGACTGGTTAGGCTGACTGGACTTGTTTTGGGATTGCACTCAGTAGTTGTTCATGTGACCATTTATAGGTAAAGATGCTCTGTGAAATCAGTGTGTCACAGCACTATCAAGTACTATAGTTGGCCTTCAGAACGGAAACAGGACCTGCCCTTTTGATCTGTTGTGGTTGTGATGGTGGGAGGGAAATCAGTTTTAGCTTGTTTTGGTTTTTTCCTCCCCATTGCTGGGAATGTTTTCTAACTCAAGCATAGATTTCACAGGAAGGACTGACAGCTGAAAATTGCATATACATCCCACATAGTCTTACAGCCTTAAGAAACCTGTGCATTTTGTGTTTCTAAGACACAACTAATACCCATATGCTTCCATTAGCTAATTTCCACAGCGTACCATTTGAAGAACAACTATGCAGAATGCTAATTTCACTGTTTCTATTTCAGTTCTTTATTTGTACACATCTGTGTGTGAGAAAAAAATCAGCTGCATTTAGAAATTAAGCTTTTCAGAAAAGCAGTTCTTTGAGGGTAGACAACATTGCTCTCGGTACTTATGCCACGTAAAATGTAATTTTTATGCATGAAAAGAAGAAACCAGTTCTTGTGGTAGAGTAGAAGTTCAAAGGACCATTTCAGAAATACAGTCATAACCAAAATATGCTTGTCCACTGACATTCACACCTTCCATCCTTGTGTTTCAATTTTTTGTTCAACATTTGGGCAGAGCCTTGCACTTCCAGATTCTCAGTTGGGAACATAGGTCCTACAGACTACTGGCAAACAGAACAAGGTCTTAATGTGGAAGAGGGCTCTGAGGTTTTGTGACAGGTATTAAAATAGGAATGGCTGTTTCTGACTGGGTTTTGGTGCTGGAGAATGCTTGAGCTAAAGATAGGCTCTCTGGCTGAATAGTGTATCTCTTGCTGCCACCCAAATCCATTCACAGCACAGTTTCTACCACTCCCAGCTTCCCTTTTGGACACTGTCTAGGGTCCACCTGTGCCCTAGTTCCTCACTAAGAAGTGTCATTTATTAAAGATGTGCACCATCCTGCACTGGTTACTAAAACTGTGAGTCAGCCTCTAACACCAGCACACAGCATGCTAACAGCAAAAAATACACTACACTGAGAAAGGGCTGAAACTGGGCCAGCAACAAGTGGTACAGATGTGGTGAACAGAGGAAAGTGATTTATGTGTAGTTAAAAATTTGGTGATAGTGCTCTAATTTAGTGCAGGTGACAAAAGAATAGTATGACCTATAGAGTAGGGAACACCCATGAGTCTTCAGAAATGCAGAAATAACTACTGTTCAGCTTTACAGGAGTTGCAACACCATGAAAATAAATATAGGAATAAAATACCTATGTATTAATACCTACACAGCATACCTCTCTCACATGCATTTCAATCAGAAAGGAAACAAACACATGATCTGTTTGCTTATCTAGTTCTACTGAGTTTTTATAGACCTCAAAAGATAGTCAATAATTTCTTTATCCATGCAAACTAAATGATAGCAAATACAACCAACATCAAAGTACCTGATTAATAAAAATGACACAGTTGAGAAACACAGCCAATGAAAAAACAGTATGTCCAAGCAACACTCCTGCTTTTTCCAAGATGTTAGTGACAAGCATGGTGATTTTTGTGATCTTCCTTCAGAAAACATTCTTTCTTTCCTCCTGTTCCTACCTCCAGTTCAGATATAAAGAGAAATGCCATGATGAACGAAAATAACTATTTGCTCACTGAACTCCTTCACAATCTCCTGATTAAACATGCCATCAGAGGCTGGCTGAAAGTACCCGCAACTCCACTGAAAGGTCCTGTAGATCACAAGGGAGATTATTTTTAATTCAGCTAACAAAGAACAGCTAGTCAGGCAAACAGACATAGTTAGGTCTTCTTTCACCCTAAGTATTTACAGTCTGAACTTGACTGAATAAACATACTGTTTTTGTTTTGTATATTTACATACTTCTAAACATCTAAAGACATCCTTCTGTCAGTTCATGGAAGGTCAGAATATCTTTGCAACTGCAACAAAAACATTCCCTGAATTTTTTCTTTTTCTTATTCCTTTCAAATTTTATTTCTCTTTTTCTTTCTTCTTAATTTTTAATTTTTCTTTATCTTGTTGACAATAGAACCTCAGAAAGTCCACTGTATGTTACAATGCCTGTTGTACGTCCATATTCCACATCTGAAAGTGTACAAAGATGATTAGTATTGATTGTAGGTGCTGAGTTTTTCTGTGTTTACTTACTGAAACTGAAATTTAACACCAAGCAAAAACTAATGGACTAGAGTAGGAATAAGCGTGAAGTAAGACTCTTTTCCAATTGCAAACAGCCTGTTTGTCAACACATTTGAATTTTGTCCATGCTTGTGCTCCTGAAAGCAGACATGGATTTATTTTTTTTTTAAAAGTCATATGGATATGTCCCAAGGCAAATAATGAATGACAGTGGCTATACAGAAATGGATTCAAAGTGAGTGGAAAAACATTAAGGATGTGAATAATCAAGGGCTTTACACCAATGAAATATGTCAAATTGAAGAGCGTTCCAGGAAAAAAGCAACTGTACTATAGCTTGAGCCTTGATGGCACTGCATGGCATTTTCAGCATCACATTAGTTCTTCCACGACCATTCCACTCTTGCTTCCAGGCCATTACAACTGTGATAGACTTTAAACTTGACAGAAAAAATCCCAGGAAACGATGAAACATGAAGAAACGTTCCAACAGACTGGCATGCTCTAACATACTTGCTGACCTGGAAATGCTATCAGGGAATGGTGATCTAGCTGGAATTTTTGCAAAATGGATGTGGGTGCACTGAACAAAATGATATGGGGTCCTGGGGGAACTCAACCTACAATTATCAGAATAGACACCTTATAGAAAATCTCAGCTGCAGGATAGAAAAGGACTTTGTTCCTCTTGTTGCTTAGGATTTTACAAGCTGTAGTCTAAAACACACTTTAAACTTCATAGATCCTGTCAGGATACTCAGAAGCTGAAGTTCCTCATGAGACTTGAACACCTCCTACCCCTGAACATTAGCTTAAAAAGGTTGGCTTACAGCCTACAAAAATAAAATACTAAGCACTTGACTGACACTGCATGCTGTATCAGTGACAGTTAAAAACAAAACATAGTTTATCAAATTGTAACTGCCAAGAAAAATAAATTTCTCCAAATGAGACATAATATATACGACAAGCCTGCACTGAAGACTGGCGTTCCCCCATACTAACACTGTGATAATAATGCCTGAAAAAAATCTTAAGTTGTGTATAAGAAATATACCAAGGACTGAAAAATCTGCATGAGGAGTCTGATAAATTATTTCACAAAGCACTTGTTATTTCCCAAACCAGACTGCTAGTACTACCCTTTCTTAACATTACGAGGATTCCTAAACTACTCTTGATCTGTTCAATGGGCAGCTTTCACTTTAGGTGAACAGAGAAACAAAAATCCTCAACCACTCTGAAGAAACTTGGTGGACCTTCTAAGCCTTCTGCATACTTCTTTTGTTGTGTTAAGAAAAAAGAGTTAATGAAAAAAATGGCTAAGAGATACAGATCAGTTGGTGTACATTTTTAAGCTCCTATGAGGAGCAGCCCTGGCAAAATTCCTAAGCCTGCAAGGGATTGTATTATTATGTGTCATCCTCTGGATCATGGTAAACTGGTTTTATTCTGGAGTGCTGGAGAAGCCTCATGTGCCAGTTTAGCCCAAGGGCTGTGATGCTTGAAAGACGGCAAGAAAAAAAAAAATCAACTATATAAAGAGGCCTGCTACAGGTTTGGAGCACTTAGAAGCATATTTTTAGTTTTAACTAATGCAAATTGAAAGATTTTCTCTGTCTTAATTTTTTTTTTTTTATATAGGAATTTTTGTTCTGCAGAAGCCTGTTTCAGATGTGGAAAACTTAGTTGGGGCAAAAAGTATTTCTGACTTAGATATCGTTGCATCTTCAGAAGACTAGGCACATACAGCTTGAAAATGACACAGGAGTTCACATTAGCCTGGGTAAATTAAGAGTTCACCATGAAAAAAAAAAAAAAAAGGCTCTAAATTCTGCATTCTCTTTTAATAGTACTAATTTATTCTGATTGCAAAGGTTTGGTTGAAGCTATAAGAAAGTTCATAAATAGGCATTACAATTCACCCACGGATTAAATAAAAAAAAACAATGCATGAGTGTGTATTTATGATATATCATTAGTTACATTCCTGAGTCTTCTCTGTCCTTGTCTCCTTGTTTGTTCTTCATCCTTTAAACCATTTTCTTGGAAGCTGAAAAGACATTTTTTGAACGAAAATCATAGAGATCTTTAACGATATATTTGTACACTCAAAAAATTCCATGCTTTCCAAAGTTTCACAGAGTAACATTGAAAATTTACATCATGTACTTTAGAGCTGCAGCTATCTTGACTGAATTTGCCACACTGTGTGCATAGGAAACATACACACTTTTTATTTAATAAATTTAGTTTTAAAAGTGTTCCAGAGGATATTGCTGTCATACCACAATATAAGTTGTTAGGATAATAAAGGATCCTACCATTTTTTTTGTCATTTATCAGGACCTAACAGCATCACAAAAGCTGTGTATTACAGTATTTCTACATGGAGAGAAATAAGTAGGCTGACGTGAGCTAAGTCAATGCCAGTTATTTTAATGATATACATTCCATTGTTGCTTCTGTTTATAAATATATATAAATATGTAAAAAAGGAATAAAATACAGTCTAAAATAACTACTTATTTATTTATAACTATTTAGATATTAACCTTAAAATGACTTCAAGGCATGCTGTGATTCTTTTTGGTGCAAAGAATATTTACAACATTTTATCCCCACCTGTATTGTTGAAAACCTCCTAGATACATACAACTGAATTTGAAATTTCGCAGGAAAAGGCTCCTTTACAACACTATATCACTCTCACTTTGTTTATAGCTGAAAAAAAAAGGAATAGCCAAATATGGTCCTGGCAATAAAATGGCTGCCCAAATCCCCTTATGAACCGATTAACTCAGTGCTTGCTATCATTTGAAGGAAAACTGGGTCAAGTTTTCCTTCCTTCACATTGACTATCCCTTGCCCATTCTTGCCACAGGCACAGCAACACTTCACTGAACTTGGGTTTTGTTCTGTACTGTTGCACTTACCCAACAAAGACGTCACAGCCATTATATCAGCTGAATCATTGCTTGGCTTGATATTGTCATGGACATGTCTCCTTAAGCAGTTGCTGACAGACCTGAACTCGTTCTGCCTGCCTTCCTTACTGCCTGGGTGAAAGCCAGGTCCAGTCCAGAAACTATATTAAATCACTGTTTTTTTCTTTCAGATAATAGACATTACCTGAAGTTTTGTTATCATAAGGTCAAAATATTTTCCAAGCAGTGGACAAAACTGGTTGTCACACAGATGGGTCTTCTGATCTTAAACTACTAACACAGGACAGAAGTGCTTTCACTGCCAGGAATTCCTGACAACCAGTCTGATGCTCCACAGCTGAACTCCTAATAAATAGTTTCTCTTTCTTGCCACTCCCACCCCCCCAAAAAAAGTAGGCCTTCTCTCAATGTAGTCTAGTTTTGCCTTAAAAAGCCAAAACAAGCCCAAAGCAAAAAAAAAAAAAAAAAATTACAACAACAATAACTGGAAAAAACTCTTCCTCTCATGTATTTTAGGTTCCTGCTTCCCACTGAAAACATTTTCCCCTTCGTGCCTGTTGCTTCTTTGGCTCATTTCCTTGGTTCCCCACCACACTATCACAACCAGCCATGTTTCATAGTTTTTTCTTGTGGAGATACTTGTGAGAAACATACTTTGTTTTGCTGATGGCACATATGCTATTATGAAAACAAATCCAAATGTCTGTGGTCTGTAGGTGTAAGGAGAAGCCATTAGATGAGGTGCAAATGGATCATAAGAGAGGCCTTTGCTGATGTACTGGCTGTCTCTGAGCCAGCTGGAGATGCAGTGAGGAGAGGCGGTGCAAGGGCACTTAGTCGCTAAACCTGACCCACTGTGACACTCCTATCTTGTATTTAATTAGTTGCTTTCTCTCACTGTCCCTCTGGAAAATGGTATGAAATGCAAACCAGAAGGGAAACATCTTCTTCCCTTTTTTGAATAACCACAGCATACATGCAGTTTAGAATTAAACAAATACTTTTTGTTATGTCCAAAAGTAAGCAGAAAAGCCAATAGTTTTAATGAGCATGAGATGAATATGACAGTTCTTTCTGACTCCAGGAATTCCACTTTTTGAAAACATGTAAAAATATTATCTACTTACACTGCAATATGTCTAAGATACCTTGGACCATGCCCCTTCTACAGCTTGTACATTGAATAGTTCCACAAATGACAACTATGCAGTAGAAATTATGCATCTCCAAGTTTACTTAAACCTACTTGCCTGTTGCTGTCACACAATGCCAACCCATACTACAGAGGAAAAAGCCAAAAAAGTGCACATTTGTATAAAATTCAAGCATTATGGTGAGGTGCATATTGTGTAAAAGCAACCCAGCTTAATTCACATACAAATGAGATGAAATACAGATCTGTTGTCAATTCTTCATTACTTGAGCTAAGGAAGGAGAGTTAGAGACACCAAGCTTTTTCTTAACCCAAAATAAGGCAAATATTTCACTATTCAGTACAGGATAAAATCTTCCACTCTGTTTTGACTATTTTGGTCCAGTCATGTTTACCATCAGCAGTTCAGCTGGCGATGATTCTGCAATACATATTTCCCAGAGGAGACTGATGGCCTCAAGTGTGGTGCATTATTAGGGATGGGCACATGCAAACACTCTGTCCTATACAAAGTAAGCATCATAAGCAATTCACAGACCCTCGAGGCCAAGAATGCACACCGAGTCAGTTAAGGTCTGTGCTGGATCTAATAAGCTCAGCTGGACCTGAGCTGCTGAGTTAGGTTGGAGCTTTTGGCAAACTAGGTGCATGAAAAATTGCTGACTTACCTTTTTGTCTGCACTCAAGGTGGTGTCTTCCCTGTGTAGAACGCAGGGGCTCCTGGCCAATGCTGGCTTTCAAAACAGGATCCATTTCACTCCACAGACCCTTGCTTTGAGGTATTCAAAGATCTGACCCTGGCTGGTTTGTCCTTGTGTTCTGAATTCTGGTTTGTGTGCTGCTGAACTGCCTCCATGAGGAATCACTGGGATAGTTTTACAAGGGTCTCTGGACTGCTCCTAGTTCTATGTGGAGTCAATGTGCTTCCTGCAAGGTTTATTAGTTCTGTCTCTGCTCTATGGGAAAACAGCCACACAATTTAAAAAAATGCAGATAACACCAAAGAGCAGACAGCACTGCTAGTATGGTGCTGAACCTTTAGCAAATGTTCTTCCTGGACTCAGCCTTCCTCATTTTCTCAGACACAAATCCACATTGCTTGATAAACAATCAGTGACAGTGAAGGGCTGACTCAAATATTCATGCTATCCTTCTACATATAGCTGTTTACAGAATTTTATAGGAAAAGAAATTAAATCCCCGAGTGTCTATCCAGAATACAGTTATCCAATCAAGTACAGTTGTACCACTTGAGTATCTCAAGTGACCAGACAAAACTCTTAAGCATCTGATATTTTACTGCACTGCTGTCCTACAGAAAAATGGTGTGAATTAAGCTGATTTGGACTTTTGTGTGGGAGGCAGACTCTATAACTTGGATTGAGGGCATACTAGGGGATAAGCCTAAGTCTCCAGCAAAGTCTAGGTGCCTTTCCTATCCCTGCAAATAAAAAATTACCTTGCTTGACCATTCTTTGGCCTGTTCATTATGCATTTATAGAAATAGGAAAGCTTCAACAGGAAAAGTGGCATAAGCTGGGCCTCAGGCAAACCCATAATGCTGGTAACCACAATTTTTTTCTTGGGCTGCATTAATACGGGTATTCAAACGTATTTGAACATAGATTCTCCTGGATGCACACTCAGCATATAGTTACGTCTTCTGTTGGCCACTGTGACCAGGAAAGTGACTATCTCATCTGTCTCCCTTGTTTAAACATAGACAATTTTCGTTTGAATACACTGCAGACCTGAAAAATATGGTGAAATCTGAAATATTTTTAGAAAGAAGTACCATTTCTATCTCAGCTGTAATTATAGTTTTTTCTTCCTTCCATGACTACAATGGAAAGTAAAGAAAGAGAAGATTGTTGAAATCCTTAATTTCAAATATGGAAGAGAGTCATCACAAGTGTCCAGTATGACCTAGAGGACTGTTTCTCCTGCACAAGCTGTCTCTAATACTCCATAAAAAAAAGACTTTAGGTTTTGATGAGTTTCATTTCTTTGGAAAGCTATTCCAGTGTTTGTTGAAATAACATTTAAAATTGGTTTATTTCCTTTAAATGTGTTTTCAGTGTCTATTTGTTTTTAATGATATCAAGTAAAGATTAATTTCTCATGAATAAGTGATTGTCAGAGATTTAAGAAGCTAGCCTCATTTTTATGCTGAAGGCACATAATAAATCAGCCAGGTTTTGTAAGATGTCAGTCAGGAACATCATCCTGTTTCCACTGTAACAGCCTACTTTCATGAAAGGGCTTAGGAAGAGTTCTTTAGTGCCAGGCACTTTGATGTTGCCTGCACAACGCCCTATGGTTTGTATGCTTTGAAAGCTTTGATTATGAGTCCCTGGGCATGGTTCCAGTGCCACAAGTGATGCTTGGATGGGTCTGGTCCATTTCCAGTGCTCTTAAATTCACCTCACATTACTGGGGCCATGCAGTGTCACAGAGATAAAAGTGTAAGTCACAGAAATGACACTTCCAAGATGAAGGTAAAGAACAAGCTCTCTAAATGTGTAAATGTTCTTTTGTGTAAACATTCTTTTGTGAGGATATTCTTTAGGTTTGGAGTTGTTGCAACTTATCGAGCTGTTTTTGTCATTCAATAGCTTCTTTAAATTTCAGTGTGAGGCAGTACCATGCTTTAGTGTGCACTGATGTAAGCAAGTAGAGACTTTGTCCTCTGTTTTCACCTATATTTAGAAGAGACCTCATATTATAATAATTTGCATAAACACCATTAAATGTTACCATGTCATATGTTGTCACTGATTAACACAGTCATTTGATTACTGTAACATTTTTGCTTTTGTTTAACAGGTGTTAAACTATAACATAACTGCAGAACTGTGTTTTCTTCCCAGTTAATTTCAGGATCCTATCTCAGTATTTCATTTTAATAAAAGCCTTGTGGTTCATGTTTCAGATACTGCTCACCAGTAACTGCATATTGTACGTTGTGCCTTAAGACCAGTTTTGAAGGAATATCCCTAGAAATAATCTCCCCTTAAAGTCTTAAGTGAGTATCTCTCACCTCACAATAAACCAGATTTTTGTTAAGGACTGTTTTAAAAAACAGTACATGACAAAACAGGGCAGAATCCACCCTTCTGAGGAGCTCTCCTGCTGTCAAGGAAGCCACACTTAGCAGCATCAGATAGGAGTGGCAGCTCATCAAGGAGACAAAGTGCTCTTTTGTGAAGGCATCGAGCCCTGGGGAGGAAGTATTGCCTCCCAAGCCCCTGCATCCCTGTCCACATGGCATCCTTGGTTTTGCTGATATCTGGGAGCCTTCTCACTGAAACAGAACACTATCAGCTGAGTGGTCTGCATTTCTGCTGTCAATGCAGGATGGGCCATGAGGCTGAAGGGAGCCACTTGTTTTTGTGGTGAAGCAGATACAATTATGTACAGCCTCCCTGTTTGTCCAGAACCACCTTCAGGGGCACAACCCCTGCAAGGACCTTGATAGCACATGACACTTCCTCGTGCGGTACAGCAGACCTTGCCCTCCAAGGAGGTGACATCGATGAAAAATTACTTCCTCCAGACCTTGCCCTGCCAGCACTGAGGCAGGATGCTTGTTCCCAGGCTGGTGCTTGCTCTGCACTGCCACAATACTCCTTTCCTGAACGCAGTTACACTCTGCTTTGACACTGGGTGCCATGGTCCCTGTTTGCACAGGTTATTCCTTTTCAGATCAAGAACATGTCAGAGAAAACTGACTTTCCCACCAATGGTTGAAGACCTTTGTCACCAACCCAAACAAAAGGAAAGACAGCAAACTGACATTTTAAGAGAAAACATCACGATTAATCTTCAGACTGGAGAGATGCCCTTTTACCAAGATGTTAATTTTGTTTAGTTTCTGTAATTTTATTTGTTGTTGTTGCCTCATCCTCTTTCTTTCTGACTCTTAAGAAGAGATGGTGTGTGATATTATATTCAGCTTGATAAATTAAAACAGCACGAGGAATAGCACTTGGCTGCCTCTACAGTATTAGCCTTAGGAAAGAATGACTAAAGCCTGGCTTTGTTCCAAAAGCTTAAAGCATTCTTACTACCTCAGAGATACTGGCTCATACCTGTTACATGCCCACAGCACAGTCTGTCTAACTCTGCTGCTCTCTGTGCTGTAAAATGACACACAGTGGGCATGTAACCCATTGTGAATTAAGTAAAAGTTTTGCAGATCTGCCAGAAATGGTAATTTTCAAGTAATACAAAATAAACTTAAAAAACAAACCAACCCAAACCCAGAGGGATTGGGATGTTAAAAATATTTCTAGCACCACAGTTAGTCTGTGTGGAAGGGCTAGACTCTTAATCAGACAGGGCTGGGGATGTGTCAGGGTGGCCCGGACTGCATTTTGTATCTAATCTCACTAATATGTTCTGAGCCCTCCCCAGATCAGAGGGTCCCAAGTGCCCACTTACTGCGATAACATAAACACACCTGATAAGAGTTCAGACCATCAAAAGGTATTGGCTAGCAGAGTACAAGGGTAATTTCTTGTAAACCCTGTTGCAGCTGTCCCTTCCTCTCCAAGCTGTCCCTAGCCCAAAGAGTCATATCCAGACTTCTACTTCCTTGATTCTTCCCTTCTCTTCTGAATATCTTCCTCTACACAGGCTGCTGCATTTGAAGCATGCTTCCATGAAAAGTTCCTTTCTATGAAAAGTTCAAATCTCTTTTTCAACTGTGATCAAGAGATGCCATCAAAATGCTATCTCCTTCTTTCATGTTGACTTGCAGGTTATGTTTATGTGCACTCAGTTCAGGCTCAGACACTGATGTATCAGAGAAAGCTTTGCTAAACAGGGACTTCAGACCACATGGTCAGGGCTACCTACTTACAGAGCAGCAGCAGTGTTCATTTACATTGTGGGAAAACCAACCCTCCAAGTTTTTCTCTATGGTGGTAGTCTGGAGACTGGAAAAATCCTTAAACCAAAGAACAGATAAACCAGGTGTTCACAGCAAGGCTTAAAAACAATCTGAGGTCCTCAGGGGGAGAGTGCAGGAAGGCTTAGGAGGAATATTAAAATGTAAATACAAGCACAAAAGGGAGCAGAATAAAATTTTCATAACTGAGGGCTCTGGTTTTCAAAATAAAACCCCAGGTGTCTCCACACAGGAGAGACGGACAGAGAAATTTGCCAGAAACCATCTGCAGATATCCTAAACTCAGAAAGGTCGCCATGTGAACCCCAAAAGAGAATATGAATAGGAAACAGGTACAGCAGAAAGTGTGTAAACGTGTCAGTTTATTCAACCTCATATTTCTTCTGTTCGTTCAAGTAATGTGCAGCTATATTGAGAAACCTTTTAAAGCCATGTGTCTTGACAAATTCATTCAGTATCACACAGTAAACTCACAAAGCAGAAGCTCTAGCAAAATTCTGTGCTTATGTTTGCTATGATGGCACCAGTACTCGCCTAGAACAAGGAGACTGTGTATCTCATGAAGAAGTGACATGAAGATGACATTTTCCAGAAAAAGCATACTAGAGTGGCAGGAAGGCGAGACAACAGCTTTTTAAAGCGAGAAGCAAAAATTACACATCTGTGACTTCTGGCAGTGCCAGAAGTATGTTACTTCACCCAGGGAAAGTTTATTCCACAGAGCTGGACTACCATCAGCTATCAATCCCCATACATCCTATGTCCAAGCTCAGGCTGTGATTCCCAAAATTGACCTCAGGATGACCTCGGGAGGGACAGACACTACTTGTTCAGAGGGGCCCCAGTAATCACAGGGGTGTACGAGCCTGACCACAGGGTCCAATGGCAAGAAGTTGGGCTGGGGCTTCTCTCCCTAACAAGAAAATGTCCTGTAACACATGATACCTGCTCACAGTACCTTGCAAAATTTGCTCCCTTTCTCTGCACCATTCTGAAAGAGCTTCTGCTGAAAGAGAAATTGTAAACAGTTTTTAAGCTCCTCATTTCTCCACTGTTCTGGATATCCTATCTTACAGTATCTACTGTTACATGCGTGTGCTTTCCATGAAAAAAATCTCACTAGTTTTTCTGGAGACTGGCTTTTACAGATGAAAAAAACCCAAACCACCACATTCAGGCTTTTAGAAGGCACGATTTAAAAATAGATTTAATTGATGAGAAAAATAACACACACTTAAATACAGACCATGTCAGACAGCCACTGATCCTGCTCCAGGAATTTTTCATATTCTGATGACTGCTTGGTCAGCACAGCAAGTATAGGTTCATCTCACTGCCTGACTCTTGAGAACATTAGCAAAGTCCAAGATGCACTGTTGGTCAACCCTTATGCCCGTCCCCATTCAGTGAGGGGGAAATCCACACACAAAGAGCTGTACTGGTCAAAAACAGGCCAAAACAGATGAAGGAAGTGGGTATAGGTGTCTAGGAGGCTGGTTACGTGAATGTGGCAGGGCACCAGAGCCCCTGTCAGGGAACACTCTGTGCAGCCTCTCACTTGAAGTATCTCCCAGGTGATACAAGGCTCTAACAGGGTGGGCTAACAGCCAGGAGGAGGGTACAGTCCTCGGAGGGTACAGCCCTCTTTCACTCAGTAAATCCTCCTCACGCTGGCTCTAGTGTTGCATGACTAACAGTTATTAAACAGCTCTCAGACCAGAGATGGTTCACATCTAGTGAGCTCAGCCCTCTCAAGTGAAAACAGCGCTCTGGGTAGGCAGTCTCCAGGTTATGGCCCAGCCCAAGCAGCAGAGAGTGGCAAGTCTGCTGACCTCATCACTGTTCTGTGAACAGAGAGAGTGCGTGCTGCACCCTTGCTAAGGTCAGCCATTTGCTCAAGGACAAAAGAAACTCAAGAGATTGGACAAAACTCTTGGCAGCAACCCCCAAAGGAATGGTTCCTCATCACTTTCAGCATGGTGTGGACTGTTCATATTGTTCAGGGGATGTCAACAAGTACAAGAAAAGGCCACGGTTGTCATGTGTGCGGTTGTTGTGGGGCCTAAGAAAGTTGAGAAACCCAGTCCCCTTTTGGAGAAAATAATAACAACACTAAAACCTCTGAGTGAAGTTTGAGCAGGTAACTCACATAGGGTTCTCGTGGAAACCTGAGCTGTAGCTTTATCAATTCATAGAAGCTGAAAGGTGTATTTGATGATCTGACATATTGCTTGAGGTCTGTGGTCTTTTAAGCTACTGTGACTCTAAAACCATAACCCTGTAGGATTCAATTCTGTTCTTCACCCCCAGCTCACAAACTCCTATCAGGCTGGCATACAGAAAAAACTGTAGAAGTCGATTATTTTCATGATAAGCTATGGAAAATAAGCTTTGGCTACAAGTTCACTGCCCATCCTCAAGTCCCTTACATTCCATAATTTCCTACATTTCTTAAAAATGCACCTGCTTTTAAGCAGAGCATGTATCAGCTGAATAAGTGGTAGAGCTCTTCTGCTTGCTTTCAATGAAGTGCTCTGTAGGGACAAACTTGTCCTTTGGACAATTAAGACAGCTGCATGCCAGGAGTGTCTGAGGAAAAGAAGTAGTAAGAGAGGTAGTAAGTAGAGTCACGTGAATAGTAGTCCACATGAATAAACATGCTTCCACCTCTCTCTTCCCCTCCCTAACTGAACTTGGGAGCCTTAAGAGTGTGACTTTGTCTCATTTGTCATGGGTGATGAAAACTCATAAAATTTGGGTTGAAATACTGACCTTATCACAGATTATTTTTCTGTTATGACCTTGGTCATGTACTGTATTTTCTCTTTTTCTATCATGGTTACAAACTTTCCAGGACATATATATACAAGGATATTGCATAGCCTGTTCATAACCTGGCCCTGATTTTAGTGTGGGCGTTAAGCTACACAGTCACAAAAATTATAATCATTTTCTGCTTTCTTTTCTGACTTACTAGTTTTCTGGCTTTCTTTCCTGATTTGGTAATTTTCTAGATTTCTTTCCTGAGAGACATATAGTATGAGGATTTGGCAAAACCGAACAATATATCAAACGACAGAAATAGCTTAAGCCACTCAACAATCTGACCTGCTTCACAAGACAAAAACTAAAAAAAAAAAACCAAAACCAATCACCACTCCACAAAAACAACCTAAAAAAAACCACCAAACCCTAAAAAAAAGATTACAGATAGATACAAGTGTTGCTTAGAACAAAAACTTTCTGGACTACTGAATGCCTTCTTTTTAACACTAAGGAAATCAGTTCATGGCCAGTAGAGGGCATTTGACTTCAAGACTTGGAACTCATGGCTGTGGTATCATCTTGAATTAAAAAACCTTTCTACATTACAAAAAAATTCATACCATTAGTGGTTACTACCGTGTTGTACCAGATGTTTAAAATTTTCATTCAAAGGTCCCCCTTAAGTCAATAGAGGCTGAGAACATGACAATGAAACAAAGAGTTATTGATTCATCCTTCATTGAATTATTCACTTCTTACTTTCTAACATCAAGATAAGCAGAAATTTTTTCCAACAAACATTCAAATAAGAGGATCACCTACAAAGGGACTTGTGTGTCCCAAGTTACAAGGAGTTACATGGTTGTCTGAGCTGGTGAAGTTATTCCTTTTTATTTTCATTGTTGTTTGCTGAAACCTTTAATGTGGTGAGTATATATTGTAATCTCAATGCTTAAAGTGGGGCAAACTCACACTCATGTAGAGACCTTTTATCATTCTAAATCATTATGGTAATTAATAAAAAGAGCAAGACCCCAAGTGTATGAATGTTGCTTTCCACAGGATTGACAGTGAGCAGAGCAAAAATACACTTTCTGAAAATGTGTGCTTTTGAGATTAATGTACTGAGAAGTACTGAGCAGGAGAAATTCTACTCTGTAGCTGAAGGATGAAAAGTGTGGGTAAATGGCAGAGTTGGGTAAAATAGCTTATTGAAAGAAACATCGGAGTTGCCAAAACTGCACGTTTCATGATTGCACATTGATTTTCTTCAACTTTTACTTTTTATTTGAAAACACTGAAATTCTCATTTTGATATTTTAAAGGAAAAATTCTCTACTCTGTTTTTAAGTGTCAATAAGTATATTGATATTCCACGAAGGTAGAAACTTGGTTTGGGTCATATTGCTGCTAAACACAAAATATTTCTGATCCCCTCCAAAGCTTTACCATTCTCTTTCCCCACCATGTGTGAACTGGAATTGTCCCAGATAAAATTGCTAACAGTAAAACCAAAGAAATCTGCTTCCACTTTTCTTAGTTACATATTTTTCATTTTAAGTTTTCACAGATACTTACAGCTCCATTGTCACTGACCTTAGCAAAGCCTCCAGTTTTATGCCATTCTAAGGAGAAATTCTGGCCCTGAGTACAGCTAGGAGAGAGTCACTGTTCTGTATGGGTAGAACAGAGTCAGGTCATCACCGGCTCAGACAGTGATAGCAAAAAGTAGCTTAAGCCAAGAGCAGTCCCAGGAGATCAAAAGAGTGAATAGGAAGGTGCTTGTGACATGGAAGTGTAGGATCAGATTTCTTGACAGAGTTTGTTTTCCAAATGGGTTTAGGACAAGCTGGGATACCTTGATAGGTGATATCTGAAACAAAGCAAAGAAGTAATGATTTCAACATTTTATAACTGATTCATACTTTTCTCTTGAGGATGTTATAGATACACACATGTGCCTGTGAATGACAATAAAAATTAAATGTTAGACATATGTTAACATTGGAAAGTAGAATAGCAATGAATACACTAGCCTATTAAAGAGAACAACACTTTGATTTTAGCATGACCAGAGAAGTCCCTAAAACTATGAAGCAAATTTGCCAAGTGCAGCTGAGTAGGTGGAACCAGCAACTGACAGAGTTCAACCTAAAGTAAGACATGCAATTTTGCAAATAAAGAAACCCAATCATAGGTGGTGATGATGGCAGGACACATTAAGTTCTTCATCATGTGGTATTTTCAACTGAAGCTGGCATGTCTTCCCCAGAAGAAAACACTTGCTCAGTCACCAGAGGCCAGAGAATAAGGTGGAGTCACTTGGAGAAACATCTGTGGTTGGCCTTCTGCAAGAAGTGATGGCCTGCTCCTGGCCTGGATTCTAGTACAGAAACACTTCCTTAAAAACTGCATAGTATGAAAACGTATGGTCTGGAAACTTACGGTGCATCTCTGAATAACAGGGAAGTCTCTACTCATTAGTGGATAAAGTAACATACTGGTTAGTTAAGATAAACAATATTTGTGAAGTGCTTATTAAATAATTATATAGTATTACTAATTTTTTATAGATGCTGGGTAAATGGATTCCCTTTACGTACCACAGCACTGCTTCAGGTTTGGGCCATCGCTTTCATCATCAACTATCTGATTTCTTTTAATGCACAGGTGTGCTGTGGAAAATCTACCACAAAACATTACCAAAGATATCAGCTATATTTTCACATTTCTTAGTGGGTTTAATATCACAGCGGGGCATCAGTGCAACACTGACATGCACCTGTGTAATGGCAAGTGCAAGAAGGCCCAAAGTCTGAGACCCATGGTGCTACATGAAATAATTGTATAAAGGAGCCCCTGCTCCAAAATGGCCACTACCTACCATGAAGATGCACCACATCATGGAAGAACTAGAAAGAACACAAAACCAGAGAAGAGGCTAGTAAAAAATGTGTAATAGTTTTCATAAAAGCAACAGTATAAGACTTCTTGAAAAAAAAGTGACAAAGGAGAGTGGATATGCTAGAGACTTGTAAAATCATGAGTGCTATGGAGAAAGTTCACATCATACCAGGGTATTTTTTCACACACATCATAAAGGTACCCAGAAGTTAGACAAATTCACTGAGAAATAACACTGTTGACTTTAATTTCTAAACTTCTGTGCTCTATATGTACTAGCAAGATTTTGGGTCACAAACATTCCCAATATATGTAATCTCTGGTTAGACCTAGAAGTCTCACATTCATTGAATTTGACAGTAGACAAAGTGTCTGTATAATACATTGCCTTCATGTGACAATCCTCTGTCCATCTTCATTAAAATTCTCACCCCATTCTAGAGAAGAAGCATTTACTTTTCCTCTGGACAAGGAGCTGAAGTACCACAGGTGTGTGCAATGAGAATGTCAGCAGGTGGTTTAAATGATGATTTCAAAGACAGTGACCCTAACAACTAATGGAAGAAAACCACACTGTGTGTATGGAAGATTTAGCAAGATAATCATCTGACAGGTGTACTTGATAAGCTGAAAGCAGCTGATCAGGCAGTAGAAATGGGCAGAGACATATTTCTCTTTTTCCCTGCTTCAGCTATCTACACTATGAAGAAGATAAAGGAGGGAGAAAGCTCACTTTTCCAAAGCACAGGAAGAATAGTCCAGGATTGCTGAGAAAAGGGTTAGGGGGCACTAGGGAAAGTTGTTTACTTGTTGGATTTTTCTTTAATCTTCCTAAAATATTGGTCTTTCTCATGAATAGCGAATGTGTAGGAAAAATGTGTGCTCTCTGCAGAGCCTTCATGTGTTTCTGTATATTCACACACTTCAAACAAGTGCCTCATGGGCTCTAATCTAGGGCGTTTCCCTTTCCCAAGCCCATAAAACAAAATGACACTGATATGGCTAAAAGGCTGAAGAGATGAGATTGTGTTACCTGTACCTGACCACCATGGAGACTTGAACTCCAGTGTTAAGGAGAGATTCTCTGTATCCTTAGAGTGGGTTAAGTGACTGAAAAAGTGAGGGGTGCAATGTAGAAATGTCATATTCTGTCTTGTAAACTCTGTTGTCCCTGCTGCTTTCTAGGGGTTTTCTTCACAAGGTCACCTCCCTTTTCTCACTGTAGTGGTGGGTCCTGTTTATTTTGCATAGTTTCCAGCCTTGCTCTTTTACATAACAAACCAGGCCAAATCTATTTGTTTTTAATGTTTTTAACTGGTAGAAACAGCCATTAACAGTCTCTCAAAAGCCTCAAGTGATTCAGAGTAACCGCTTCAGTCATGAAACCTCCTGCCTGTCACTCCATGGGTTATTTTTATGAATCAATACTCTTCAGCTGAGGTTATCTGTCAAGCTGCCAACAATGCAGTACTAAAGTGTCTAGGTGGAGCTAGAGGCAAAATCCAAGTTGCAGTGAAGTTCAAGTGTACTTAGAGCATGTTAGTAGTTGTGCTCCATCTGTTTTCTCCCAGGAAAACTCTTAGATACGTTACTGAGACCAAGCAGCTGACTGAAAAGATAGTGGAAGTTACGCAGAAAGTGTGGATGGAAATGCTACAGTCACTATTTCCAATGAGGCATGAAATGTCCCCCTCAGCAGACATGAGATGTGAAATGTGAGACTAATTGGTGCATAGACCTAATCCAGACTGCTCCTCAAATGAGGAAGATGCAATCTGCAAATAAATTAAAATTCCACAAATATATTGAGTGGTAGGTATATCCACCTCAAAATACATCCCATTATGATAATTCAATTCAGATAAAACACTTCAAAGAAGAAAGAAAACAACAACATATATTCAGGCCTATTTTACACACTTTGGTTACAGTTATTCCACTTTCAGAACTTGGCCAGGTCTGTATGTGGTGAAGTTAAACAAGCATATAAGTACTTTTGCAAGTAATTTAACTGAAATCAAGAGCTTTGTAAATGTGAAAGGTCAGGGAGTATTTTCAATCTATAGTTCATTACTTCCAGAACAAGCTGCAATTTTCAGCTTTGCTTAGTGTATTTGATTCCATTGAAGGCTCCTTTTTGTTCTCCCCTTAAACATTCAGCAAGGTTTTACACAGACAGTTTACATGTGTGTATATTAATTCCTAATATTTAACATAAATTCTCATGACCTATTACTCAACGAAGGCCGTGTGCCTTGCTGTATAATCCATGGATGCACAGTATTTTTAAAAAAGTGCGTAAATGATTGATCTGGTATTCTCCACTTTCTGCTGCTACTCCAAGACTTCTTAAACAAAAGCATTCATAAGCCTCACACCTGAAAATTTTGTATGGGCAATAAATTGTAAGACTAATGGGTAAAGACTCTCGCTGTTGTACAGCCAGATTGCAATCATGAGCATGCTCAACACCAAATAAGATAAATGTCAAATACACAATATTGCCCATTAGTTAGCACCCAAAAAGTATTTTAGATGCTGATGAGGGGGAAGATTTTAGCAGTTCTCTCAGAATCCTTCCTGAGGAGAAGAGGAAAGATAGAAACATCCAACACCCTATAAACAAAGGCTATTATTGTTTATGTATGAGCTCTAAGATTCAGTGAGTTGACTCACCATTCAGTTCCTGTGTCTACAAGCCTAGCTGCAAGTTAGTGAAAACTCAGTGGGTTAACAAGAGTCTTGAAAAAAGTGGGGTTTTTGCCTCTTGGCTACAGCGACAAAATTTGTCCAACTTTGCCTCCAGCTGTCATTCTGGCACACCAATTTATAACCTAGAAATTTTGAAGCAAAACCCGCTTCCGTCGAAAACCAAACCAAACAGAATCACCTGCTGAAAGTATGTTTTCTACAGGCTTTCCAGAGGCCATCAATTACTCCTCAACAAAGCCAGTAATCTGAGCTTCTCGGAAAAGACTGATATCTGGCAAGAAATTTTTCTAGCATAAGTTTAGAAAATTCAAACCTTCTTTGCATCTCCATTTATAAAATGAAGTAACGAAAGTGTGTGTTGACTTATTGTCCTGGTTCAGCTAGGATAGGGTTAAGTTTCCCCAGCAGAGAGGGGGAAGGGATCTCCAGCCGGGTTATTCATACCATGCTGGTGTCAGGTATGGCGTGGCAGTGTGGGAAGCTTTTTCCTTTGTGGCTTTGCTGAAAGGAAGCACGCGAGCGAGGTGTCCGTAACCATTGCGGTATTTCTCTGTATATCTTTTGTCTTGTTTCCTGTTATTGCTGTTTATTGTTGTTATGATTGCTACTGTTGCTGTTCAGATTGCTTATTACACTGTTGTATTAAATTTCTTCTTATTTTAATCCGGGGTTTGTGCCCTACTTGTGTCCAAGGGTGGGGGAGGGACAACGGCAACATGGTCTCCAGTCCTGGCAGGGCTTGAAACTATCACACTTATGTAATCCAAACACTCTCCTGCCTTTCTCTCTGTCCTCTAACCTTCTGCATACTTATTATTTTTAAAAAATTAAAATGGAAAATCTCCCAGGATATGTCTCAAGTGCCCATAGTAGTATCTGTGGGATACAGTAGAACTGTAGTAGTATCTGTGTTAGTAAGAATCACTTCAGCTTTACAACCCCAAGCAAGATAGCCATGCTGCTGCATGAAAGTAGGGCTGGGGAGCTGATGTTGCTAACCTGGGACCAACATCACTCTGCTGCAGGGTACAATGGGGACATTCCTTTCTAGCTTCCAGTGTTACACTCTTAGGCCAGGCTGTGGAAGATAGCCATTTTAGAAGTTACATGCTAATTACTGATTTCTACCTAATGAATATCAAAAACAAAGCATTTATTGGAGACATATTATAGTCTTGATAAAGGACTTTGAATTTTGTATTGCAAAAGCCAAAAGTCCTTAGAAAAGAAAACGGCTTCGCCCTGAACTCCTGTGCCACTGTGACCTTATTGCTCCCTTCTCAAAGACTAGAGAAGTCTCTAATTTTCAGACTGTTTGTGATTTTCTATTATACAGTTCTTCAGATTTTCATTTTTTTGAAACTAACTGAAAGATTTCACATGCTGTCAGAGTTTATTCTTAATAGAATCCTCAGAAGTTTCTACCAAATAATATACCCTGTGCCTTGTTTCACTATCTTCTTGGCATTAGATCTCTAAGATCCAGCTCACAGAAATTTAAGATAATGCTGATATACCCCAGCTGAAGTTCTGGCTCACTACCTCTTTCTTTGGTTCCAAACCATTTAACTTTGCACACATTTAAAAGAACAGTTCAAACCCTGGCACATCCAGCATTCATGGATAATGCAAAACCTATTTTATTTGACACTGCTGGAATTTCAGAAAAACCTACTAACCACTTCCCTCCTTGCAGTCTCTCCAGAAAATAACATGTGCAGGGCACTTTAGAAATCTTAATACATTTTTAGGTAATCCTGTTGTACAATTTGGCTTAGTATCAGAAGTATTTTTAATCTCACAGAATCTCCTTTGGGCTTTTGGAATCAAAGAAATACAGGGTTGGTTTTTTTTTTGTGGTTTTTGTTTGTTTGTTTGTTTGGTTTTTTGTTTGTTTGTTTGTTTGTTTTGGTTTGGTTTTTTTTTCTTTCTTTTTTCTTTTTCAGCTGCTGGACTTTTGCCCTTGTCCTTTGCCAAGCCTTAGAGTGAGGCTACTTTACCACATTCTATACTCAGAAGGGAGGACTGAAAGAAGCTGCATGTTTGAAGGAACTTTGTAGAGTAGTTTTTGACCATGTCAGAGAGATTTAGTTCTTCTCATATGCAGTAGGAATGTGTCACATGGATAAAGAAAAAAAGCCCTCACCCCACCAACAGAAAACCAGAAGAGCAAAAATGTGTTACAATCAATAGTAATTAATTTATCACAAATTTAAATTCCTACCTAAAAACTTAATCAAGCTTCAGATACCATTGTGCCAGTGCTGTTTAGACACATGATGCAAGAAACAGGCTTTGACTCATAGGACATTCTTCAGGGATTACACAGAACTACTGGATAAATAGGTGGGATGGATCTTCAGGAGCAGAAATAAAAAAACCCACTGACGATAGCCAAAAATAAAAAATCAGTCTCAGCTCACTCTTTCCAAAGTGTTGTCAGAGAGGAGAACAACCATGGTCAGTTTGGCACAGTTGATGCAAACTGTAGTGCTCTTATGGACACTGTCACTGCAGCATCTGAAAACCTTTCAGTCTTGTGTCATTCTTCAAAGGTAGAGAAGTACTTGTTGTTTCCCTGGTTTAGTTACTAAGAATGGTGACACAAACTGCCTAGGGGACACAAATCTTCCTTTTTATTTTTTTTTCTATTAGTTAACTTTTCCCTGGTCTTTTTCTGTACTTTGTTATGTTTCTGCATCATTTTTCTGACAGAGAACGTCTGCACAGGAATATGTGCTCCTACACTCCATCAGTATAAACAGATTTACCTGAGTTGCCTGTTCTGCTACGGACATGCATAAAACTCCAACCCATTCTCATCCCTTTTTTTCTGTGACTGGCAGAAGACAGCATACTAAGAAAAATGTTCTTTAGCTGTTTTTACACCCCACCACTTTATTATACAGGAGGTCATATTCAGTCTTCACATATTTCAATTCTAAATCTGGTCTAGATCTCAGTAAAAACAGCACTGGTACTTGCTAAAATCAAGTGCATGCTTAAATGTTTGGTACTACCATCATGCATTTTTCATGTTATGATTTTACTCTATGGAAGAATGTTAATTTATTGAGACACAGGTAGAAATGGCAGACATTGAAGGTGGGGGTGAATGCATGCACAACCAATAAGCACAAGCAAGAACTTTTATAGCAGAGGAGACTCTAGAAGCATTACTGGTGCTAGTATGCATGTCTCCTGACGCTGGTGATTGTTGAACAAGTTATATACGAGAATCTAGTTTTCAACTACTAATAATTTTGTATGATGAATATCTTACACTAATGACTAAAATATCTCACACTAAATAACAAGGAAACAAAAGCTGAAGATCCAGTCAAGCAATACTAATCGAGAGAACAGATTTTGGCAGTATTATCCTTCCTGGACTTTGAACACATCCTTGAGACTCCTGAGTATAAAGTGGCAATGAAAAACTTCAGTGGACTTTCAATCAGAATATTAAGACCTGATCGATGCCAAAAAGTTAATCGGTATTATATATTGGCTGGTCCAGAGGTTGATCCCACATTTTGGCAGTGAGTAACGAGATACAGAAAACTTGGTGTTTTGCTTGCCAAGTCAGTCAGATATTTAATTGCCCAGTTCCCTGCAGTCATAATCAATATCATACCTATTTCCTGAAAGATGGCAAGATAAGGATCACCTCTCCTTCTAGTTTTATAACTGTAGCATATGAGAAAATAGTTTGGCGCAAAGGTTTAGATGTCCAACAAGTAAACTGAGATCCCACATGGGTGTGTGTTCAGGGCAGGTATGGAATGTGCAGGGCGTGTGCTTGTGCTCTGACGACTACATTTATTTTTAATGAAAGCAAAATGTAAATTATGAAGCCAGTAAGAAGAGTGTGAAACAAAAATACATCTAATTATAAATTTGTCCTTTCCTTAACCTATTATTTAGATCAGTCTGAGGAGACCACACTGACTGTTTTCCTTATGTTCTCCTATCCTAATTTAGCCTTTGAACATGGAGGCATGTTCGGGGCTCAGTTAATTATGTTGGACATTATGTTTAGTTGTTCATCTAAAAACACAAGAACCTAAATTGTTTTCCTATATTCAAAAAAGAAAGAACATCCGTGGCAGAATGAAAGTTGACAGTAAGATGACAGAGTGAAAAAAGAAAGGGCAATGGAGGTTGATTAAGGTACAGAACATCAGTGGAAATTCTGGTGGGCTTTGGTTTTGTTTCAAATGAGGGCTTTGAAAAATAAATGCTACCATTCTGGAGCTTCCTTGAGAAGTAATGAAGGCAACATTTCACTTTCACTGCTTGGGACGGAAACCCGTACAACCCCCTGAGCCACGCACAGGAGCACACCGCAGCCCTGCCACCGCGGTGGAAACAAGTCTCCCACTTCAGTGCCGCGACTCTCTAGGGCAGAGGACTCCTACAGGCGGAAGATGAAGAGGCCTAAAAGCACTGGAGGCTAGTTTCTGCACTCTTCTGGCAGGCAAGCTGCTCCGGTGCCGCCCGAGTGAGGGGTTTGGAGTCACCGGTCCTCCGCCAGAGCGTCCCAGCGCGCCCCCGGCCCTGCCCGGCCGCACAGGCGGGAGCCGAGCCCCAGCCTGCGCACATCCTGTACCCCACAGCAGCACCGGCCCTCGGGGTGCCGAGGCTCAGGGTTTAGAGCCGGGGTTTACAGCAGAGGCCGCCTAACCCGTGTTGCGGAAGAACACAGTGTCTGTCTTTTGCCCTGGGGCTGCCCGAGGAATTTCTGAGTAGCTGTCTCTCAACCCTACTTTGTAACAGGAGCCTATGGTGCAAGAACCCAGCGCAGCTTTCCAGGTAGCAAAGAAATCACAGGCTTCTAACACCTTTGTAAGCTATGGTGATTTACACCAGCTACAGTTGGTGGTATTTTCCATATGTAAGTTGTAGTTCAAATGTAAATAGCCACAAAGGTAAATAATGCATCCACTCAACAGATGCAAACCCACAGACTGAAGGAGACGGCATAATTTTATAAAAACTCCCCCGGCAAGGCAGTGCCACAGAGATGCAATATCACAAAACCTTTTTCTACTTACACAATCACTTTTACAGTAAGTGACTGTTGTTGAATCGAAGGGATCAGAACTCAAGTTGATCAAACAAGAAAAACAAATTAATCTAATTTTTCATTTTATTATTTTGACCAAAAGAAACAGTTTGAAACAGAGTGGCCGTTTTCACTGAATTTAAAATTCTTCCTTGGGAAAAATAAATATGGTTGAAGCTAAACTCTTACTGTGAAACGTTTGGATTTCAGCTAATTCATTCCAGCTGATTAAGAGAGTGAGCCAAAAAGAAGATTGACTGTAAAACCAGGAATCTAAAATTGATTACTTCAGAAGTTTTCCCAGTTAAAATGGTAAGAAAAGTAAAAGAAAGAAGCACAAGAAAGCTGTGGCTTGGCATCATCTTGACTTCTCCCATACTTCGGCCCTGTCATTTTTTACATGAGTATGAAAAAAAAAAAAAAGTTTGCTGTGCATAGGGGGCTTGGTTTGGGGCTTTTTTCTTTGTCTCAGTTTGTCTTCTTGTTTCCTGAACTTACTGTGTGGCTTAGAGTTTTTTATCTTTCTGGCAGTGAATTTCTCTCAAAACTGAAAAGTTTCCTTCCTAGCATTCTCAAGAGAAAACAAAAAAAGAGTAGAGAGAACTTTCTACAGGAAAAATGTTGAAATTGGTCCCTTTGACTACTGAATTCCTTGAAATCATTAACGTACTAATACATTTCTCATTTCTAATGATCTAGTAGACTGTATTACTTTATGAGCCTTTATGCTAATTGCAGTGAAAATTTTGTTGTGGGAAATCAAAGGTTAGTGCCTCAAAGTTATTTTGGTAGAAGCCACTTGGAAACTCACTGAATTCGAGTTTTCTTTTGACTTTCATCAAGGAGTGTTTCATTTTGTTTTTCCTGTCTCTAATGCTCCAGAGCTACTGTCCTCAAATATTGAAGCAGCTCTCCTACTGTAACAGATGCTTGGCTAACTATAGCTAACAGTGTGGGTAACTCCTCAGTTTTATAAACCAGAAAGACTGCATGGGGTAGGGCACATTATCAATCCTGGGAAGGAACAGAAACTAAGAATGTGGTAAGACCTAGTAGGAAAACTGTATTTCAGAGACCTCAATCCTGTTTATCTTAGTAAAAACCATCATCTTTTGCTGAATTTAAGGCCATCTTTCAACCCTGTAAGTCTTCCACAGGGGTAAATATTCATTTAAAACAGTGAAGATGGCAATTTGAATGGTCTGCAGCACTAAATAAGCTCATCTTCTGGACCGTCTCTGCGTTTATAATTAAACAAAATGGGAAACAAACAAACAAAAAAAGTAAGGTCAGAAACAGCAAAAAAAGATTAGGTCAGAAACATCAATAACTGCAAAAGAACTATGACAAAATCAGATGACCCGGTTTTCACAGGTTAAATTTAAAGTCCAACAGGGACACAGACAAAAAACAAAACAAAACAAAAACAAAAACACCCCCCCCAAAAAAAAAAAACCAACCAAACAACAACTCATCAAAAGAAATTTCCTATTTAGCATCTAGGTCACTTCTACAGTTAAAAGCTGCCTTACATTTGAATAAAATTTTTCCCATCTTTGTTAAAAAACATTAATTCACTGTTTAACATTACAAACAACAAGTGTAATTTAGTACAAGGCTTATGAGTCTAATTTATAATACAACACTTCACTCCCACCAAGTCCCACATCACCTTTGCCTTTGACAGATTACCACTTACATTCTGAATGCAGTGGCTTCAGAGGTGTTAGTTACGATGCTGCAGCGAAGAAACCACCTGTTTTCTGGATCATTTATTTCATTTCACAGTTAATGATTATTACTGCCTCAGAAAGGTTGCCTTAATTTTACTATACAAAAATCAAACTATCTGTAGATTAACTAATTTGCCATAATATCTAATTGCAACACTATTTTCAGCATCAAATAGTGCTTAATTTCCCATGGGTACAAAACACTACAGATCACTAGATGGTGCTGCTTCTGGGTGGGAATTAAATTGCTATATATTGGGTGAAACAGCAGCAGAACTGTTCTAAATGCTTCATTGCAAACTCAGAATAAATGAAAAAAAAACTCCAAACTTAAAGCCTCTGTAACCACTTTATTTTTTTTGTGTAGTTATTTCTTGCACCTGGTTAATAAGCGATGATAATTTACAAGATCTGAAAACTCCCCTCCTATAGCCAGGGCCACTTAGATTTGCATCTTTGACTAGTCATGTCAGTTGTTTCTAGGCCTGCTTTCATTACTCCTTCACTTCAGGTAAATAGGAACACTAGGAGGTGCACACAAACTCTTATAACTTGGGCATCAGAAGTCTAGCAGAGTGAAAATAACAAGAATAAGATATTTATTCACAAAGATGGGGAGAAGTCTCACACTCAGAGTCTCCCATCCCTTTCTTCCTCCTGTGGGGAGCAGGGCTTGATGAAATTTCCCTTTTCTGCCCGTATCTAACCTAAAGTTTTATATACATATACATCAGGGACTGTTCCTAAGGGATTCTGTTCCATAAACCTGTACTTATAT
This sequence comes from Athene cunicularia, assembly GCF_003259725.1. Taxonomy (NCBI): domain Eukaryota; kingdom Metazoa; phylum Chordata; class Aves; order Strigiformes; family Strigidae; genus Athene; species Athene cunicularia. Next base: position 5,815,669 of record NW_020799143.1, on the reverse strand, counting down.
AACCAGGAAGGGGCACAGCTGTTATCTGTATGGGGGCATGCCACTGTGAGCACACTGCATGGCACAGGAGCACAGAAACCTGCAGCTGGAGGTAAGAGAGATCATAGTTTAGCATCCCACTGCAGGCAGATCCAAGATCCATCTTGGCCACATATTGACTTGAAATTGACAGTGACTTGGACACGTGGGTTTGAAAAAACAGAAAGGAGGCAAGGACTGGAGAGAATAAATATCTACAGATTTATGCAGAAGGGAGCAATCTTTCATGGGGCATATTACTGTATAATAATTTCCACAGTTTCAATTTATCCTTTCTAGTTTTCCACATGCTGTCTGTAAAACTGGAGCTTTATTTGTCAATGTTTCTTTTTAAAACAACCTCCTTTCACCCCCTGCAGTATAAAACCCCCATACTTTGTGCAAGAAGTTCCAACTTCCAGGCCATGACGCTGCAGCTGCTTAGCCTCTAATTTTAAAGCAGTTTAGTGAAAGCGGTGTGAGTCACTCGAATTGAACTCACATTTCCACCTTTTGGCTGAGTCTGGCAAGGAACTACTAAACTGAAAGTGCTGTTTCGGGCTCCAGTCTGTCTTCACAACAATAAAGCATGATGGTACACAGGCGTAGTTTGGTAAATTCCAGTGGCAGCAGGGTTATTAGCAGGTCCGCATTGTTGCACAAGACCTATGATCCTTTTAGGCTGCAGCTAGGTCAGGACACGGTACTTCACAGGCACAGGGTGTTGGACAATGATATTACCATGCATGGAGTCAGCTGAAAGAGAAATGTCCTTTAAGCTACTCAGTTAGACTTTTCTCTCATCAATCCCCTTTGGCAAAACCTTGTCTTTCCATATTTCTTTGTGCTTTCTAGTAACTTCTGGCCTCAAGAAATGTCACACCATCTCATGTTTCTCACCCTTTCCAAAGTTTCACCAAAGCCTGGGGAGAGGAACATCACCAAAAGCAAATACAAAGTTGCCATTTTTCCTGCGGCTGGCTCTGGTACAAGCAGCCCAGTTCTCATGACAGTATGCAGGCACCAGAAATACAGCCCAGTTTTACACGTCAGTGACTGAAGACTGAATTCTGGTTTTAAAATGTGCTCTGCTGTAGTTTTGCCAGATTCTATGAACCTTTTTGTGATTCAGAAAATCTGGTGCTGTGCAAAAGGTTATTTATTTCATTGACTTTCTCAAAGAGTTTTGTAAATGAGAACAGATTATATTCTGATGAAGTATCCAGAATGATACAATAAGGTGTGAAACAATATACCGTATCTCAGGACGATCAGCAAAATGAAATACATAATCAGAAGGATTTTTTTTTTTTTTTTAAATTGTTGTGGGCTATCACAATATGTGAAAGATACCAGTTAGTAGGGTACTATAATTGACTTCTTACAATCTAATGGTAATTTTACATTGAAAAAGTAGTTATACTTTTTTTTTTCTGTGCATATGGCCTTTTTTTTTTTTTGGTGGCACACCTTTTTTCAATGGTAATTGTGTGTGTGTGTGTGTGTGTGTATGGTTTTATTCTGGAGACAGACACTTTCTCTCCTGAAGAGTAACTTTGATTATGCTTTAATATAGTAGAGATAAGGAAGTAATTCTTGCATATTTTACTTCCTCAAAGTAAAGCAAGTGTGTGTCTACTGGTCCCTCTTCATTTTATAGGATAAAACCAATAGGGTTAAGGATTTATTTAAGGTGTTCTAGTCTGGCTTCCTATTGACCACAGTTTACCACACTTCACACATACCTCCTTACTGGTGTGCATTATTTACAACCAGGGCAGTAAGAATCAGTCCTCAGGAGGCCTCTGGATAGGCAAAGTGGCTACCAGCTCTTTAGACTAGAAGCTAACATGACAAGATGAACCAAATCCTCAGGGTCCCTGTCAAGCTATGAAGAAAGCTCCTCTCCAAACAGGAAGTTAGGAAGGAGTTTGATTTTGAGCAGCTATGAGAAAGGACACTTCCTAACAGCTAAAGCAATGATTGAACCAGCTGGTACCCCCATTGATGCTTATGGAGAAAAAGAAAAGAGATGAGGAGAGGAGAGGAGAGGAAAGGAGAGGAGTGGAGAGGAGAGGAGAGGAGAGGAGAGAAAAAAAAGAAAAGAGGAAAGGAAAAGAAAAATGAAGAGAAGAAAAAAGAAAAGAAAAGAAAAGAAAAGAAAAAAAGAAAAGAAAAGAAAAGAAAAGAAAAGAAAAGAAAAGAAAAGAAAAGAAAAGAAAAGAAAAGAAAAGAAAAGAAAAGAAAAGAAAAGAAAAGAGCCAGACATAATACATTTGACTAACACATATCTTCCTCAAACTGCTCAATTTTCCAGTTTGTCATAAAGCAAAACTGTTGTTATATTGAGCATGTAGAGGGTAATACTAAGCTAAGTGGTCTCCCTTGGGCCCATGAAGGAAAAAAATGGATGGGAAAGTCTCATGTGAGTGTGAATTCAGCAGCAGAGCCAGCATCTGTGGAGAACCCAAGCCAGAATTTCCACCTAAACAAATAGGAAGCAGAAACTGGATGAAAGCTTGCCTCATTGGCATGTATTAAGCATGATCTGCAATGTCCTCTGAGACTTCAAGCCCATGACCTCTTCTAAATACTGAACCCGTGATTGCATCATGTCTTTGTTGCCAGGTGTTTGAACTCCTTACTACATTTATTTTGCTTCATAGCACTCAGCAGTGATAGGGAAGTGCCCCCATTTTATAGGCTGAGGCACAGAGACATCAAATACTTTAGAATCACTGTAATGCAGAGCAATTTAAGTTGGAAGGGACCTCAAGTGTCTCTTAACTTCTGCTTAAAGCATTACCAACTAGCTTGGGTTGCTCCAGGCCCTCTTAAATTTTGAATAACTCCAAGGATGGACAACCCCATACCTTCTCTGGGCTCTTACACCAGGTTTTAAACACATCTCGGTGAATAAAAGGTTCTTTGTATCTAGTCAGAATTTCTATTTTTCAAACTTGTGCCTTTTGCCCCTCTCTGATTTTCGTCTAAACCACTTAGGAGAACAATTTGTGGATCTCAGGAAATCAAATCCATGTTTCTTCTGTCCCAAGCACTGGGCCACACATCCTTTTTTAGATGTTTATCTGGTATAGTACAAAAACTATAGGGTGTGAAAGGAAATGAGGAGATAACAGTTTCAGAGCAAACAAAAGACAGTGTAGAGAGCCACACGTATGTGATTATGCTGTACAGCTCCTCATTGGAGGATGGTGAAGATGCTAAAACTTTGCATGGATTCAAGAAGAGATGTAGGACAAGTTTGCAGAAGATGAATCTGTTGAACATTACATAGAAGACGTAATGCACTTCCAGTCTAGGAATATGCTGAATTTCAAACTGTTGGAGACCAGAAAAAGATTACAGAAAAATGCCAGTCCTCTAGCAACTACCTTTTGGGCCTTTGTCAGATGCAGGTTACTGGGCTGGATGGAGTTTTTTTATGATTCGGTAACAGTAATTTTAAAAATCCAGAAGAAGGAATGTCCAAAATTGAAAATTCAGTACAATGTAGCCATGGCAACAAGCGTGTGGGGGTAAAGGAGGTGTAATTTTTACACTGATATGATTTCACCAACATTCAGATTTTAATTTCTGGGAAAACTCATGATCTCAGGTTCATTTGCTTTCTTTTCATTATTTTCTTCATTTCTTTTACATGCTGCTGCTATGTATTTGCACAATACTAATCTTAGTATTTTGGCAGGCCACAGTAGTGACATATATCTACATAAAGCAGCATTTCCAACACACTTAATTCAAAGACAGGTCTTAACTCAGCAGTTTTTGCAGTTCTTTAGTCATGCTGCTTCCTTTGATTGAACCATGTAAAAATCACAGAATCGCCTAGGTTGGAAAAGACCTTGAAAATCATCTAGTCTAACAATTAACCTAACACTGACCATGCTCAACTACACCATGTCTCTAAGCACTATCCCTAAGTGCTATGTCAACCCAAAATGTTGTCAAAGATGTAAACAAAGTTGTCCAACTCACTGATAATCACAAATGTCCAGCAGCATCAGGTGTTCAAAGATAAACCATCTCAGGCCATAAATTTTGGCAAGTAGCAAACCTAGGAAGTCTGCATAATACAGTGAATAATAGCTCACATTCAGACATCCCCATTTAATATCTAATCTTCCAGTTCCTTCTGAATGGAATGTAAGGAAAATTCCAATATTTAATATATTTTATACATTCTAATATATTTCAGGGCAGTTATGCTTAGTGAGTAAAGCTGTAGAAAGGGGGGAGCTGGCACAACCAATACTCTTTAGTTTGATATAGTGAAGGGCATATAAGGATGCATCATGCCTTAAACTGATGGATACTGCTGCCATAAAAATCAGAGGCTTTTAGCATTATAAGTCCTTTTCTGCTTAAAAGTTTTTTTTTTTTTTTTTTTTTTTTTTTTTTTAACATCTCACCTGAATCCATATATGATCACAGCTAGGACCAAACTATGTTACTTTCTGATGTATTAGAATAATTCAATCTCAAAGGGTTGATTAAAAAGAAAAAAAAAATTTCATAGTGCCTCTACCCCCTCATCTGAAATGTTTTTCTCCCCATCCTCAGTCAGGAGAGAAGGTGAAATTTTACAGTTTCTTTTCAAAAAGTTTCACAACTTTTCAGTTCATTGCAAATATTGCACTAGCAGAATTTTGGTTTAATCACTTGCAAAAATGAGTGCAGTTCTTAGCAAAATTTAGTATGTATCTGCAGAAGATTTACTTCTTTTTATCAAGTGAAACATAATTTTGAATGTTTTGTGAAAAAAAAATATGTTTTTGATGAAATGTGGGTTTCCTATAGACAGATCTTTCCCAGAAAAATTCATTACCTCTCACATATGTAACCAAATACTGTCTTTCTGCCAGAGCACAGAATTTAATTTCTGTAATAGAATCTGTTCAGGCAGCAACAGTTTTGAAACAGTAAACATTTTTTTCTTACATATTCAGCTGTAACCTAGCAAAGCCAACATTTTTTTTCTTCTGTGATTCAGAAAAGGTAGGGAGAAGGAGGAAGCAAACAATCCAACAATTTGAGAAGATTCCAGTGAGTACTAGAATAGTTGAAGCAAATGTTCTGAAAACCATATGAAATTCCTTTTTTTCCCCTTGCAGTTTCTTCTTGCCTATTTCCAACCTGATGCACCCGAATCTTGCCTAAGCAAACACTTGCACCACTTCATTCTAGGAGCTCTGTTAAGCTGGTGCAACCCAGTTCTCCTGGCTTGTTTCCAACAGTTCTGGTCAGCCTCAGTTCTGAAGAAGGGAGGTACATAAAGTGAAATAGTCCAGATAAATTGAAACCAAAGCAAAATGAAATCTGATTACTTGAAGGCAAGTGAGAGCCGGAGCAATGCTATCCAGTATGTTCATGCGGCATTGTTTCTGCTGAAACAGCAGGAGATACAGCTTCAAGAGGAGCAAACCAAAATCAATGGACATCTTGATGCAATATTATTTAGAATAAGTTACACAGTATGGCTTCCATTCTTGGTCACCAACATAGGGGCAGCGACATTCCCTGTGTAAAGAGCACAGAGTCCCTCCTGGAGGTGAATGCAGATGTGTTTTCTAGCACAAAAAGCCTGTATTCTTGGTGTCGTTTCTCCCCAACATGAAATAAAAGACTTAAGATAAAAGGATGTGTTTGGAACTTGTTTCAGAGCTCAATTATATGCTCAAAATGAAAGCAAGGTTCTTCACCTAAAACAGTCACACATTGATAAAATCTTTGTCACAGCACCCAAAAGACCATTTTTGGATCAGGTTAATTTGCCCAAGATACTGTAGAATTCCAAGACCAAAAATGGCCCTTCCTCTTTTTGCTACTTCCCTGGACAACCTGTTTAGTCCCAGAAAATGGAGAGAAACTTCTTCTCTGCACCAAGTGATACATCCTATTTCTCCCCTGGGAAGAGCTGGCTCAGGCAGCTTTAGCATCTCTCTCTTGTATTGCTTTCCTCACCTGGGGCTGGATCGAGGCATAGGGACAGCAGTAAAGTAGATAGCTGTCCCAGTGACCAGTTTCTGGTGTCAACTGATCATCTTCCAACATCAGATTTGTGGTGTAATTGAAAACAGAATTTCCTGCCCACACTGGTGACAAACAAGGTTTGGAGTGGGGTACGAAGTGAGGAAGGAATGCATTCAGCCTGAAACTTAGACATTAATTTCCACTTCCTCATTCATCTCACTTCAGATTCCTGCATCGTATGGAATGAAGCAGGGCCACAGTGTTGGGCAGTGCCTGACATCATGCATCAATTAACTTTGTTTTTGTCCCAGTGATCTTGCTCTCCAGGCTGCCCACCCATATACACCTTCCTGTTGCATTTGTGTTTCCTTTGCTTTCTGTTTTATTGCTATACTTTTGAAAGTGATTAGAAGTTTAACTAGCAATTATATTTAACAAGAAAAGGCACATTGAGCCTCTAGAGACAGATCAGCTGGTGGAAATCAGAATAATTACACTAATTTAGTTGAAATGCTCCCAAATTCACCCGTATGGATCATCTGGCCACATGGATTTAGATCAATAAAATTTAGATACTGGCCGACCCTGATACTGATTTTGTAAAACTGATAGCAGACAGAATGGCTTTGGTTTGAGCTTTCACAAATTACCCCATCTGGGTCCCCCCATTCTTAGGATTTGCCTGGCTTCTTACCAAATCAGTGTTTATTTGTAGTAATCTAATATAATGTTAACTGCTTATTCATTGAAATCTAGTTGGCATTTTCGCCCCTGTAGGGATTTGGCAAGGCAACACCCGTGTGTCATTCCATCTTCAGTCTTCTGTGTTTAATATGCCAGCTGCTTTCCTATCAGCCAGTTCCCACCCACTCTGCATTCTTTCATTTTTTTCCTCTCCCTCTTTTTTAATTTAGGGATAATTGTGTGGTTGGGTAAACTCAGAGGGCGATATATTGCCACATCCAAAGACAAGACAACAAGGGTGGTAGTTTTCATTTATTGCCTGTTCTAGAAGTGGCATAAAGTAGCATACTGCATAAAATAGCATGTTGTAGGGGAGGAAAGGGCGAGTTTTAAGACAAAGTCTTCATCATTTCAGTGAGAGATTTTGCCAAAAAATCTAGTGGAATTATATGGGCCCCACAGCTGGAGGGGTGTTGAAGGATCCTAATTTATCAAAAGCTGCCTTAATTACAGCAGGACAAATCTTACAGGGGACATGCCAGCAAGTATTGCAAAACTGAAATTTGTTTCTGAAAACTTAGATTTCTTTGGATGAAAGGTAGTGTCTAGAAATACTAAAGGTTAGTTTGCTGATATATGACAACTGTGGAGCCTAGAGTGGGGATAAAGCCCAGTCTTGGTAACACTCGAACAGTCATATGTTTCTAAAGATATCAACAGATAGTGGAATGACCCCTTGCCCTCAGCATATACTTCAGTGGGAGGTCAGTGACAACCACACAAATTATCTGATTTGCCTCAGTTGCTCTGTCAAGGCAGTGAAAGAACCAGCAAGAGTCTATTCTAAATAGTCTTGGACCCCATTGTAGCCCCTCAGCAACTGGAGTTCAGACAGAAATGTTTGTTGCTTTGCTTTTAAATAGTCTTTTTAACCTCCTAAAAATGAGAGAGTTTGATTTGATCAAAAGAATTCAATCTAAAAAGAAATTCCTTATTTCTTTTAAATTAGTCCATTGTTTTATGAAGCAGAAAAATAGAAACAGTATGAAAATCCACCGGAAGAAGATCCATGAAACTAGCAATTGCAGGTTAGATTCCATAATATGATGATAGTTTGAAGACTGAAGACGAGGTAGAGTTTCCTGTCATGGAACTCAGCACTTGCTTTTTGAGAATCATGCCCTTAAGCAGTCAAAAATCACTACCTATTTCTGAAGATTATGTCCTGTGTGGATTATGGTGTATTCAAGTATCCTCAAGTGATGTTTCTCACTTAGCTTTGACTGAGGCAATATTTTCTCCATATGTGTTTACAAAAGTTTAAAAAGTTTACAAAATGAGATAATAATCAAATGAGAAAGAACTACAGAGGACAGACACATCTTGTCCACATCCATCTTTATTTGAACACTGACAACAATTACATTTAATTTCACAACATCAAGGAAACTGAGAACAGAAACTTTCAAATCCATAATATTTGTTATGATAATCTCAGAAAATATAGGGATTAAACTCATAAAAATGTAAGTTGATTTTAAAATAGAGTTTTAAATTGGACTGTCCACTCTGACAATCTTTCCTTCTTTCCAAATCCTTTTAACAGAACACTATAGATTTGCTCCACCGGCAGACAGAGAAGATGACAGAAAAAAAAAAAAAAGAGAGAGATACAAGCTCTATCTGCCTTTAGCCACAACTTCTGACCAATTTAGAAACAATGTTGCTCACCCAGTCAGACACACATCAAGGACTGTTGTTCCTGGGGAACACTAAAATACTGTGGTCACAAAGGCTCTGAAGGTTCACATCTGTATTAAATCACAGGGATATTGTACTGTTTAGGATAAGGTTCCTTATGTGCTAGACTGTTTGGTTTTATACCTCTCTTACCTATTCAACTTTGCATAAAATGATAGCCTGTTAGCCTGATAGAGGTACTCTCCAATATTCTCTAGGACAGTAACATGACTTAGTCCTTTTTCACATTTTTATTACTTACTTAGAAGTCAGTTCATAGAGGGTTGGGCTGACCTTTTGCATTTATACAACATCCAATACTGTGGGATCCATGTGTACAACTATATGAAAAGTACTTGTAATTGTCTATCAGTGCTTTTAGAGCAAGCTAATTTTTCAGACGACTTCATACAACTCATTAATGCTGTACTTTTCCATTACTTTGCCTACTGTGCTGTAGCTTAAAAATCAGTTTACAGTAGTTTATCTTTGTTCTTAGAAAGAAACAATTCTCTTTAAAGTGTTGTTCTTGCCTGTGGCATAAGACAACAAGAAAACAGTAAATGTAATAACGCTCTGGTAATCATCTTTCTCATGATAATTCAAAGACTGTTGAAAAAAAAGGGAAAGATAAATTACCATTAATATTGCACCTTCAAACATCTGGACTAATTAAATTCACAATGCTTTTGATTTTAAGTGTTAATTCTGACAGAGAGACTTGAAGAACTGAATATTTTCTAACCTTATTAACTCCTAACATCACCTTATCACTTACAGTTTCAACATGTCAGAGCTCTCTTTCTTTATCAGTGTCTTATGAGGGGACAGTGTATATAATGTCCCAGGACAGGCTCATCTAAAGGAGAACCTAAACCTATATCCTGCAATGAAAAGGGTTGAACTGTATCTTCAAAGAAAAAATGCTTCCCCTGGAGGAATAAAGCAAAACTGGAATTGGGTAAGCCTCAAAGGAATTGCAAGCTCACAAGCCGTTGCTTATGTTTGGATTTGGAATTGAAATTGGCTCTGGTGGCTCAGATCCTCACCACAGACTGTGAATGGCACCAGCTACAGAGAGAAGGGGCTTAAGAGAAAAAGCCTGAAACAGGGGATCAAATTTTTGCAGAAAAGTATGTGCATGAAGATATGATTGTAAACCTATTTAAATCTAATGTTATTTTTCTAATTTAATAAAATCTTCCCCCTGTCTTTCCATGTTTCCTCCTGAGTTATCCATTTTAGCTTTTACTTTCCTCTTGTCATTTCCACACATTCCTCTTTTTTTTTTTTTTTTTTTTAATTTCACTTTAAACCATATCCTACTTGGGAGGTCCCAGATCTCTGAAGGAAGTGAGGGCTGCCCCAAGTCGTAAGTACTCTTTTCTCCTTCAAGGGACAGACTAGTGAGAACAAAATTTGAAAAGCATGTTTTCCATCATTGTTACGTAATCCCCTCAAGACAATACCCAAGCAGTGCAAAGCAGGAACAACAGGGGACAAGTCATCTGCTGGTAAGGAAGTCTTTCTCACTTTGACCCAGTCTGCAAATCTTTTGTGGTTGGTGGTCCTCAATGGAAGCTCCAGGCATGAGAAGCTTGTGGCCCTGTGCACCTGTCTGGGTTACTTCTCTGAGACTTAGTTATCCATCACTACACACACACACACAGAGACAAACATGCACACAAAAATAAAAGTCTCCTACAAAGCTCCTCAAAGAGGTGTGTGGGTTTTTTTTCTTTTTTTTTTTTTTTTTTTTTTTTTTTTTTTTTTTTTTTTTTTTTTTTTTTTTCTCATTTGGACAATTTTCCCCAGTTTTTCCTAAATAATATGTTTATTCTATGAAATATTGGAAAATCAGTTCCTTCAATACTGAGTGGTAACAGGGACACCATGCTACTAACAAGAGAGATATATCCTAGAGATTAAATTAAACCTCACAAAAATTTTTATGAAAACTGGCAATACAATTAGACCTAACTGGAAGAGCATGTCTATCCCATGACTCCTAAACCTAACCTGTGTTAGAATAAACTGGAAATTTGTTGTTAATTATCCTGAAATTCAGTCATCCCTTTGGAATGAACCCTACAGTCATAACAATGCAAACAACAGCATCTTTGAAGGGATAAATTAGCATAAGCTGGACCCAAGTACTGAGTACATTCAGAGTTTACCGGCATGAGAGTGCAAAAAAACAAGTGAACATTTGGTCTGGGCAGAAGTAAAAGGTAAGCAATACAAAGCAGTAAAAAACTTAGGTTAGACCATGGAATAAGTGGACATGAACTGTGGTACCTCCTCTACAAGAACCCAATAAAAGAACTGCAACTAAACATCTCTTTACCTTCATATGAACAGCTCATTTACACCCCAAAACTGCAGTTGAAGGAAAGAAATGTTCTGTGGCTCCGTCTGTTGCCAGCCTTGTTACATGTTCCACATTGCTAAGTGGAGGTAAATGGCACAGTGACACAGCCATCTCAGGAACAACTGTAACATCTGTAGCTCTCGAATGCGAGCCTTCAGTCCACCTCAGTTCAGTAAGAGAGTTATTTTGAACTGGTGAGAACACTGCCTGTTGTAATCTCCAGCCAAGCAGTTGAGCAGGGGAAGCATAGGCTCTAGTTCTCAGGTGGTTACTTCTTGAATCACTACAACCCTCTAGAAAGCCTTCACCTCATCACTGGGTCAGTCAGCAGTTTTTCTTTTTCCTCTTAGACTGCTTCTGTTGCTACACCCTTGCCTGTGCTTGGTAAAGGCAGCAAAAGAAGTTGTAAAGCATTGCCAGCAGAGAGTCTGATTCTTTGTGGGTGCATTTCCACTTGAGGGAAGGGTAGATCTCTGCTGCTGGACTCATGCACTTTTCTTTCTACACTAAGCAATGCTGTTAGAGCTTTCTCTGACATTTCCTGTTCATTTTGTGATGCAAAGATGGCCCTGAACAGCATTCTCATCTCATTCCTTACCAAGTACATAAAAAAATATTACCTAAACATTTTTCTTTCTTCAGATTTACTTACATTAACTCTAGTACTGTTACATACTTCAGCTTTGAGTTTCCACTTGGTTTAGTGGATCCTAGAGTTTTCACCAACATATCTTTCAAACCTGCTCTGCCCTTCCAGTCATATGCCACTGCGATTTTATATTTTGGGATAAATAGGACTTCATCTATGCTATAAAGAACAAAAAGAATAAACAAACCCCTGATAAAAATCATGTATCAGATCAGAACTCTAGAGCTGAAAAACCATAGACTCTCTACATTTAAATGATCTCTGCAGTATGAGCAACCACATTACAAGCATATGATTTTTCCATGTCATTCATAACACCTGTGGAACAAGGAGCTGCTGTCATGTCTTTTGGCAATGTTTGTAAAGCTAGGGCAGTTTCAGCTTCCCGAAATCCCCAGGAAACAAGTAAGGAGAGATTTAATAGCTGAAGGCCACAAGAAAACTGTTAGGTGAATTGAATTGTATTGAACCAAGGGCCTGCTTGTTCCAGTACCACTGGAAGATAGTGGCCACGGAAGACAGCCAAGAACAGAGGCTGAGGAGAGGGTGTAAGAAGATGTAAGAACAGGGTGTAACAAAAGGATACTTCCTGTGCCAGGAACACTGCCTGTGCTTAAAAGGTACATCCATCACTTATACTAGGTATAAACTGCTATCTAAACATCTTGCAACACCTCCAGATAGTGATAGTTCATTCTGAACTTATTGTGAGACTAGAAAACTCAAGTCAAACAAAATAAGGAATTTGATGAATGTGTAGTTATTCACACTTTATTATAAAGGCAGCCTTAATGTATTCAGATTTTTTTAAAAATAATTTTCCTCATAAAAAGAAAACCATGAGCCACTAGGCTAAGATACTTAGAAGTTAACAAACTGCTTAATTAGAAGGAAGCAAAAATCCTGCCTTTCTTCAAAGAAGAGTATCTCCTATGGGGCTGATACTGGAAATTGAGATTCAGTAACTCCATCATGATCCAGGAAAAGGGATCGAGGAAAGTCCCGTTCCTCCTTGCCTTGCCCAGCCCAGCACCCCCCTAACCCCCAGACTTCTCCAGCTCTGCTGAGCACTGCAGGGGCCCAGGGGCTGGGCATCACTTATCAGATTCTCTCAACTTTTCCATCCATCTCACACCTTCCCTTGCTATGGTGCAGGCTCCCCACAGCCACAGTTCCTGTCAGGAAGATGCTGCTCTGGATCAGGAGGCCACTAGAAGTGGTTGGGGCTGGTTCTGACCAGCCCAGGGCTGCCACTACTGCCAGCACCACCATGCTGCTGGAAATGCAGCCCTTTGCAGTGGTTTCTTTGGTCTTATGGAGTGGGGAAGGACAAAATGGTGCAACAGATTCACTGCTATTTGTTGGGGAAAGAAGCTGAAATGTGGCCTTGCAGCACAAATTGGGAAGGATATACCAAACTTTTCTATTCTGGCAGTAAAAAGTGCAATAATCATGAGCAATACACAAATAGAACGTCATATTCCTCAAGAAGGGAACTAGATCACATTCTATTTAAACATCATGAATGACATGACCTTCATGGCAGATGAAGTGTTCCTGCTTCATAAATAAAGCAACACACACCACAGCACAAATGGCTGAAAACATATTTTCTTGCTCTGTTTTCAGCACCCAGTTTCCAATAAAACGTGAACAGCCTGACTAATACCAACTGTTTGATGTAGGCAAAAGCTTGGAGGATCTGACAACAGAGGGGATAGCAGAGCAGCAATCTTATAAATAACATGCATGCAGTCATGTACAGGCAAACTCTCTCTTAAGACCAGTGGCGTTTTCCTACTTATTTTTAGGCTTTTGAGACTGCTGCACTGTTGACAGCCCAGGAACTTTTCCAGCCTCCAGTGCGACATGGGGGTGAGGGCTGGCTCAAGTATACTTTCTTTCAAGTGTACTTTCTTACTAAGGGAAAACTGAGGTCATTTTGTTGACCATCCAAATGTAGACACTTTGGGAAGTTTATTTTGGAAGGAAATAAAATCAAAATCACAGAACAGTCACTGTAGTGTTTTTAAAAAGAAACATTTTTGTGTTCTGGGGGAATGATTGTATCTTGCATTTTAAGTATCCAAGTACCAAACTGGATAATATATTCCAATCAACTGAGGAAACTTCAGTCTAGTTTTCAAGTCTTGCCTCTCTGGGAAGCTTTTTTTGGAAGGGCAGTTTGATACAGAGAATGGGATGATGGCAAGGGAGAAAATAGCAAGGAGACTTGAAACAAGGAGGCACATGGGACACCACTCTGTGCAGAAGCACTGTATCCCCGAGTACTGCTGTCCTCCAGGGTGTCTCCCAGTACCCTAGAGATGTGAGCTCTAACCACAGGTACAATATTCTTCCAAGAATCCATGCCAAACCCATTTCACTTTCTAGCATAAGGTTATTTCTAGACATTTAAAACTTTTTTTATTGCCACCTAGAAAATTCCCCTCTCTGCCAGGAGAATTCCTGGACAAGGGAAAAGAGCTGCTTACCAGCTCCGCTAAAAGTCACTGAACTAAGCTGGGAAAAGCCCCTTAAGTTTTAAGAAACTATGTCATTTCCAGAGATGGATTTCATCAGCTCCTGTGGAGAGGAGCCAAGGTGAGTAAGCTCTGTTGCACAGCTGGGCTGTTGCACTCCTGTGCTGTCCTGGGTGTGACGGCTCCCATAGCACTAGATGCACAAACCACACACTCACAGAGATGAAGATCCTCAGCTCCCAGTTTGTACAGTGTAACAGTGATGGCAACAGTTAGGGCAAAATTATGCAATGTGGAAAATCCATTCCCCATGTTCTTATTTTGTTACTAGCTTGAAGAGACAGAAACTACATTGGCAAGCAAAACTGGGAACAAATCTGTATGTAAATAATATAAATATTTATTATCATTTGGAGATCGCCTATTTCCAGATTTAATCTCGCTGCTGAAACTCAGCTAGCATACTAGCTTTGGCTAATTAAGGATTTTCTGTTACTTAAGTTAGCTGGGGTTACATTTAAGGTTTAAAGAATAAAGGGAATGTACAATACAGGCAAACCATAATTAAATGCTGCTATAGTTTCATATGGGATTAATCTTTAATTGGAGTTAGCAATAATGAATTAATAAGAGGCTCATGAACACTCCCAAAAATTTAGTGGTGAGTTCCTCCTGTTGAACCCCCTCCTTCTGCTTTCAAATGCCTCCCCAAACACACCACATGAATTCAGAGTTATGCAAAAATCAGGGGACCAAAATCAGCCAAAGATACTTGATGTGTCCTGTTATCCAGTAAGGTTTTAATGCCCAGAAAAGAAGACAGCTTCTGGAAATTGGTGTCACATCCAATTGCTGCAGCACAGTTAGAACACCCCAGCAGATGGGAAATGGACTCAGAAACCTGATAACTGAGCTATAAGCAACTTGAGGAGGAACAATTTCTTTGTGTGGTTTTGTCCTACAAAACTGGGAGCAGAGCTGTAAGTATCACTATGAAATCTCAATATTTTTAAAATTGTAGTAGAAAAGTAGAAGCTTAATCATCGCTAAAATTACATCCTTTATTCTCAAGCAGGCAAGTCCCAAATCTGAATGTGACCAGCAGATGTATTGCAGTATTATCAAGTGTTCTGCATGTATGTCAAAAGATATCTTCACAGCCTCCAGCCATGGTTAAAAGCTGTTTTTCTGAGGGACCAACATCTCTGCTTGTTATCAGCCCCTCTTCACAGACCATCATTCTTCAGGAAATTTGGTGGGAAATAAATACTCTGTCCCAGAATTTCAATACATCAAAGCAATAACATGTTAGAGAGTTCTGCCTCAGTTTCAGAGGATGGCAAATTTATCTGTTGCAGAGAAGTGAATTGATTAGGTCCCAAATAAGTGTTAAATGATACTGCTTAAGGACAAGAATATTCCAGTCTATTTCAGGAACTCTTTCACAAACATGTGAGATTCTACTGTAAGGTGTCTCTGGGCTTTGACACATTTACCAGCTTTGCCTGGTAAGGTGTTTCTAGAACTTTTCTAATTATCTTGAAACTGAAATTCTCAAAGCAGAGTCAGCAGAAGTAAATGATTATGAAGCTGTAGTGATGTCAGAAGTAGCCTGTTTCGTCTCTCTACAATATTTTGTTTCCCTTCCTTGTAATAACATTACTGATTTCAGACTCTCTCTAAGATCTCTGAATCCTCAGTTTGTCTAAAACAGCTATGAGGAAATAATAGTGAAAATCTTGGCTTTGTTTGAATAAAAATAACTTCTGCCAAAAATTCCAACATGAGGACTAATGAACTAAGAATTTACCTGAGGTACCTCCCTGATAGCTTGTAGAGCTGAGGGCTGTTCTAGATACAGCAGGAAGGTAAATTTTCTCACACTGAGCTCCATCCTGCTTGCAGCTAGTCAGAACACAGGTTTAGGTAATCCCATCCTCTTGTACTACAAAAATACCTAGGGCTGACAGACCTCAAATCAACCTCAGTGGAAAGTCAGAAGGAGAAAATAAAGGCTTTGTGTCACACAAACACTATGACAATGAACAGTGATGAAAGCTGAATTGAAGCATTTTTTTTACAGCTGCCTTGAAGAAAGGTAGACCTAGAAATGCTAAGAACTGACTGGGAAAATCTAAAGTCAGCTTGCCAGTAATGTCAAAAAGTTGAGTTGAGCCAAGCAGCTTCCAGTCACTTATTTCACGGAATCCTGCCTCTCTCACACAGTATTTCTGTCCTGCCATGGCTGTGTTTTCACATGGGTATAGCTGAATGAACTTCTGGTGATTAACTCATCTCGAACTGGCAGCTTAAAGTTACTAATGGATAACTTACCCTGCACCTTGGGATATCTGGTTACATGGTTAGTTTTATTTCTGCAGAGAATGGATTTCATATGAGGAGCGGCTGAGGGAACAGGGGGTGTTTAATCTGGAGAAGAGGAGGCTGAGGGTGGAGGGTGCAGAGAGCTGGGGATGAGTCTCTTTAACCAAGTAACAAGCGATATGACAAGAGGGAATGGCCTCAAGTTGCATCAGGGAAGGTTTAGACTGGATATTAGGAAGCATTTCTTTCCAGAACGGGTTGTTGGGCATTGGAATGGGCTGCCCAGGGAGGTGGTGGAGTCCCCATCCCTGGAGGAGTTCAAGAGTCAGGTTGACTTAGTGCTGAGGGATATGGTGTAGTTGGAAACTGTCAGTTGTGGGTTAATGGTTGGGCTAGATGGTCTTCAAGGTCTATTCCAACCCAGATGATTCTGTGTTTTCCTAAATCCTACTGAGAACAAGGCTTTTAAAACGACAATTTCAACTTTTGTGATTTTATCACAGGTCTCTGCAGATTTCTTTATTCTCCCTCAAGCCTCAACTGCTGGTATAAAACAGGAAGATCTCCACTTTCATTTCAAAGCAGATATAGCCCTCAGAGTTGACAGGAAGAACCATCGCCACAAAAGCTCTGCTGACCCCCATGAAGATGCCAGGTCTCTACCGTTCTTTACAGTCTTTCCCGTGCTGCCTATGTTTAAAATGACAAGGCCTGCATTAACATCTGCAGCTAAATTTTTTTATATTATTGATTCCCACAAGTGTTCTGTCTGGGATTTCATAGGCTTGCCCAGCAATGCTGAAAGTGAAAGTTTGGCTTTAGTGGTTCAAGAGCTGTGACATCAGGATATAAGATTTAACACTGCTATTAATTTTTGAAAGGTCAAGCCATCTGTTTCTTCATTTCTTCACAACAGATTATTCCTTCAGCCTTCCACCAGTTTGCTAAGCTGGAAAGCAAGCACTGAAACCCAAAGAAAATGTGTCCTGGTTCAGCTAGGATAGGGTTAAGTTTCCCCAGCAGAGAGGGGGAAGGGATCTCCAGCCGGGTTATTCATACCATGCTGAGGTCAGGTCCGGGCACAGGAGCGCGGGAACTTTTTCCTTGGTGACTTTGGTGGCAGGGAGCACACGGTGGGTTTGTTCCGTGACCATTGTGGTATTTCTCTGTATATCTTTTATCTTGTTCACTGTTATTGCTGTTTATTGTTGTTGTCATTGCTACTGTTGTTGTTCAGATTGTTTATCACACTGTTGTATTAAATTCCTTCTTATTTTAACCCGGGGTTTGTGCCTCACTGCCAGCCTGACCGGCTGAAGGTGGGGGAGGGGCAACGGCAACATGGTCTCTGGTCCCGGAAGGGCTTAAACCAACACAAAATGCAAATGTTACATCAACATGGTATTAAGTTTCATTAAGTTCTTAATTACATTAAATAATTAAAGTTCTCTTGCATGTATCCTGTATTTTTCATTAGTAAATCTCAAAGAACTTTGTAAAGAAGGTAATTTTCATTATCTTCTCTTTGAAGGAGGGAAAATGAAGACTTAGGGAGGGGGAATTGCTCATCACGAGGCCAATGGCAGGGACTGGATTTGAGATGCAACATTCCAATGTTGTAGTCTCTGCTAAAAGATACCATCGTCATCACGACAAAATCACCTCCACAACATATTGTTTCAAAATTATACATTGTGCACAGAACCACACACATACACATACATATATGTATATTGTACTCAGAAGACTATGAAATTCAATTGCTCCTTTTATTTCTTCTGTGTTTTTTATTAAAGCAAACTGTCTGGGTCTTCATAGTATTTAACTATCATGTAGGAAAAATTGAATCAAATCCCATTTTGTTCATTATTTTCTGGTCAATCCTGAAAAAAATGATTTTTCTATATTTTAAAAACATTATTTCCCCTGTTGCTAAATTTGGCCTGAGCTAATCTCCACTTCAGTATAAAAAATTTAGAGATCTGCCCCCCCCCCCCCCCCCC
>NW_020799143.1:5783151-5797352 GCF_003259725.1 Athene cunicularia | reverse complement strand
CCCCCAAAAAAAAAAAAAAAAGCCAAATGACAGCTAGGATGTGCTCCTTAATGCTTGTTCCAGTTGAAAGTTTAGCAATATCTATTTATAACTCTGAAGATGTCAAGGAAAGCAAAGTTGTAAAATATTAAATAAGCTACTTTAAATGAGCAAAGAAATGTCTGCTACATCTTGCTTGTACTTTTACTTTGTAAATTCTTTTCCAGTAGATGGTTCTCCATCCAGGATTACTACTGGAGCTGATGTCACTCGTAGTATGCTAAAGTTGTAAGATATTTCTTAGTAGAGGATATGTATTTTATTCATCCCTTCATGGAATGCTGAGACATTTTTTGGACACTTTGTTAAGAGGAGCAATACTTTTCTTCCTCTAAAATAACATTTCTGTAAGGGAATCCTAAGTAAAATTTAACCACTTTAGACACCATACATAAAAGGTGAGTATGTTGTACTGAATGAGATACTGTTCTGGGAATTTCACATGAGTTCCTATCTTAGGTTCATCATGTGTCTGCTCCCTGTGTGGCCCTCAGAGATTGCTTCAGTGTTCTCTGCCTCTCACTTCCCATTCATCTTGTCTCCTGCTCACATGCAAGGTATGTGTGCATGTAAAGTATGATCAAGACTGTCTCACCTAGATTTGTAGAATATATGTCTCAAGCAGGACCTGGTTCTCCTAAAATGCTGCACTGTAGGCAATCACAGATAAGACATTTAGAGAATTCACAGTATGCATTGCCACATACAGCGATGCAAGATAATAAAAAGTAAGGCAGAGTAGGACAGCAAAAGCTGGTATTTTCCCACAGATATTGACATCTATTAATGCATATTTTGCTTTTATCATTCAGAGATGCTTCTATATGCAAAATTCCCCTTCCATATAGACAAGTAAATGAAAAGTTGTGAATAGTATTCAGAAATGTTCTTTCAGTGCACACATGCAGCTACAGCATCATAATCTCATTCTGAAGTCCTGGGGGTCCAATAACACCTGAGGTATAATAAGAGAGTATTCCTGGTTTTTCAGTTCTCAGCAGTTCGGGGGAAATGTGGCTTTCCCTGTGACTTTTAATGTTGGTTGTACCCGCTAGCAGCAACATTCAGTTACAGGGACTGCTTTCTCTTCTTAACCATTCTCACAAGGCTGAGAGGGCGAAGCCTGGCATTCGTTCCAGCAGTAGCCACTGATGACAACAGATTCAGGGAAAACTGCTTTTTCAGAATTCATCCTTGCTTTTAAACAAAGACAGGGACAGTCACAGTGCCAAGGACAAAGGTATACCAGGATTTCCTGATAGAACTATAAATAAATATTCCTGAGACATAAATGTAAACAAACATTGGACTGTCACAAGTCAGCTTTTGCCTTGCTGGAAAGCAAATGTGCCAATTTCTGCAAGGTGCTACAGCAGCATGTGGCTCCTCTCTGAACCTCATGAAAACATCCATGGTCAGCTGAAAAATATGGAGCCTGCAACATGTGTAACTGAAAACTCAGCAGCAATAATGTTTTTAATTGCTCTTAGATCCTTCACCAAAATTTTGTGATTAATATGGCAGTCTGCTTTGCAACAAGGAAGGAAAAGGGTTTTCTGATGATCATCTTGATCTCACTGAAATGGATTGCACTGCCAGTAGATAAAGTGAAGGTTCTTTGTGCCAAGTATTTAAAACAAGCACCTGGCTTATGCTGCATCCAGAGCAGGCAAGGAATTGTGAAGTAAAACCGGAATTACATTTCCAGTTGTAGAGATGCAGTTCAAAGGGTAACTGGAAGATACAGTTGTCTCAGTGAGAAAAAATTTTTGATGCATGATTAATGAATAATAATGTTAGGAAAATTGTTGCAGTTCTGCAGCAAAGCCATGTTTCAGAGCTTTATCTTTCTTTGTAGAGTTTTTTATTGTTTGAAAGATAGAGACAGTGCAGATTTTATTTAGAAAAAATCACAATCAGAGATTGACTAGTGGTTTTGATACAGAGGTAAGTCCAGGCATAGGAAAAAAAAGGTTTTTATCTAAGCAGTGCTTCTCTTGAAAGCAATTTTTCAATCAGAGTTTTGATTTTTCATCTGAAGAAAAGGAAAAGCCACAAGAAAATTCTCTGTATTATTTTTTGTTTTAAAGGAACAAAAAGAATAAAGAAGAGACTGAATGCTAAGTCCTGTCATTTTCCAGTAACATTTAATTTTCTTATTATTATTTAAACCGTTTGCCTGGTTTGATAATTTCTTCTTTTTTTTTTTTTTTTTTTTTTTTTTTTTTACAGAGGGAGAAAATTACTTCAAAAGAACTCATAGTTTTTGAGCACTGGTTCTTGCAATGTACTTAATGATTATAGTATTCAGATACATCCTGTTGTTTTCCTAACTGAATATGTGGTATACATCCAAATTATATCTTTCACGGTCAATGAATCATGAACAGTAAATATAGGCAGTATTTTATATTTTCCTTTAGCTTAATTTTTTTGGTTGTTTTTTTTAAATGATGGCTAGTCCATTTTCCCAGAAAGTCAGGAAGCAGACTTTCCTCTGAAAATCAGTATGCAAAATCCATCTACAGACCATGTTACCACTGGCATTAGAGCTGGATATATACATTGGCAAAATGAACTTTTAACTTTCTGGATATATGCACAGATAAAACCATCATCATATCTAATTTTAACGAGCATTGGATTTCCACCATTTTTTTTAATTTAACAAATTAATATTGTATTCATTCTTTAAAGCTGTGAAGACATGGAAGTATACACATGGAAATAAAAAGGATAAAAACTCAGAGTCTAATTAAGAAATAAAATCCTGTCTCATTCTTAAGTAAAACACCCCTAATGCACATTTGAACATGAATATGATTAAGCAGAAGTTGTGAGTCTCTGAAAGCAATTTTCTTTCTTACTTTTATACAAGGGATAAACATCCCTTTTGCAAGGGATGTTTTTTTCCCCTTACTTTAAGAGAACCAGAAAAATAAGATAAGCATTTTGGCAAGTAGCCATCCAGTTGTGGATGTGAGACTATACCATCTCACCTGAGCAGGCAGCATTTTCCTGTACATCT
Source organism: Athene cunicularia (assembly GCF_003259725.1). NCBI lineage: Eukaryota > Metazoa > Chordata > Aves > Strigiformes > Strigidae > Athene > Athene cunicularia. The sequence goes on along the minus strand of NW_020799143.1, from coordinate 5,794,285 downwards.
TGCTTACCCTGCAAAACTCTGACAACAATGACTAAGGAACTTCCCCTGCAGACAGTGGAAACCAAAGGAGCTATGCTCTCCATGATGTTTATTCAAGTTCTCTTTTCCTGAACAGATGGTGGGTGCTCTGCAGGAGAGACACCTGAAAAATCAAACAGCCTTTCAATAAGTAAGAATTATGTTTTTACTTTAAAAATCAAGAAAATACGATATTTTCTTAAAGAACAAGAAAGATAATTTACAAAGAGCAAATAAATAAATTATCTATTCAATAAAAAACCCAAAGGCTTTCCTTATGTCTCCTTATCTCTTCTCACAATAGGAGGGATATATTCTAAAATTTTCAATTATAAAGGAAGAACAATTTAGATGATTATTATTTTGACAGTTTTTAGACAGCTCTAAAACGTTGATAATCCTGGTATGTGTGGACATCATAATGTTGCTACACTCCCACAGGTTATGTACTCGTATTTCTAAAAGCTTTCAAGAGATAGACATCATTTTCTTTCAGGAAAAAAAAAGGAGAATCCATTACTGAAGCTTAATAATATGTTTGGGGCTGTTTTTAATATGGCAAAGTGAGTTATAAACTTCTGAAAGGTGACCTGTTAGTGTTAAGTTCACTACTGAGAACTGACACATTAGATGAACATAAATATGCTCAAGAAAAAAAGGGTCAAAGTGACCATTTGCTTCCCTGCTTGGACTTCAGACATTTCCTCAACTGCTTAATGAGGACAACCACCTTTCAGGCCAAGGCCAGTTAACATCCCTGAAAGCACTCTTTGAAGGCCAGTATTTTGGGTAGCTCTGAAGCCAACCTGCATTTGATACAGATGCACATTGTTAGATGCATTGGCTCTGTTATAGGATTTTTCTCTCTGGCTTTCACTCAAGGTTGCAGGAGGCCATCTGGTGCTGCCTGACAGCTCTGAGCATCTCCTGCTAACTGCAGTGTGCATCCAGATGAGCCCAAACCAGCAGCCTCCTTGGAAACCCTGGTCTCTGGTATCACTGCTGTCTCCAGATAAGCTAGCTGAGCTGGTGCCTCTCAGCAGGCTGGATCAACAGTTGCTTGCACTCTGAGGCAGCATTTTAAAGGAGTTGGGGAACATTTTAAAAACATATAATGTTTCCTGTGTGGCTGTTTATGACATACATGAAGGGGAAAGGGATGCATCCACAGTTTTATGTATTAGTCCATGCTAGATTGTATGAAAGGATATAAAACATTAAAAAAAAGGTATTAAATTTATATAATGAAGACATTTATTGAACTTAGGAACAGGAAAATCCATTTCCCTGCAGGGACCAGGTCTACAGTGAATAAAAGCTGTGAAAACATCTCTTTTGCTTGCTAGTCCCCTCTGTAGTCTATGCTATCACCTAGCCAGGGCTTCAGAAGATGAGTTAGCTGCAGCTGTCAGCGGCAGGCTTCTTTCCATAACAGCTGTACCTTCACAGATAGCTGACATCACCAGAGAGGGTGACATCTCAGACCATCAGGGAGAAAAGGCACAACAGTATTCAATAATTGAGTTTTATAGGGAATGGGGGGGCATAAATGACCTCTTAGAACTTCCTGTACATGATCAGTCCTGAAATCTTCTTTGATACAAAACATTGCAGCAAGTTAAAACAGGAGCTTTGACTCAGCAAGGCTGCAGGATCAGATCTTCATGCATGAGTCACTGCATCAGCCCCTTAAAATCTGAGGAGTACTGCAAAGTGGTGTTGCAGATGCTCAGTGGAAGGGAAGAGTGCATGGCCACTAATGGCAGGAAGTGAAGAAAGTGTAACAACTAATGAAATTGGAGAGAGGATTTCTGTTGGCAGAATTGCCTGATGGCAAGGAGAGCAGTGAGAATACTTAGGCAGATACTGAGAGTGTTCTGGGATTTTCAGTGACCACAGAAGGTGAAGAGCGTGGTTTTACTGACTCATCCAAACCACAGCATCTTCAGCAGCACTGTATGCCCTGCATGCCAGGATGCTGATTCAGTCCTGACTCAGAGGAAAGAGAGCCACCTCCCTGAGTCAACATCACCAAATATTTTCCTTCGAGGTTCCCAAACAGGATGTGCCACATGGTTGCCTATTCCTTTCCTGGGAAATCTGATACCATATCAAAACTTGAATGGCATTTAGTGGGAGGGCTTTTTCCTCAAGTAACCTTACTCAGTAAAGTATTTTTTTCTGGACATATAGCTAGATTAAAACACCATATAAAATCTTTTGGTTATGCAGAGGCAATGCCTGTGCAATTTTACTATAGGAACAATTTAATTTCAGCTAAAACTGTAGAATGAAAAATTACTTTTCTACAGAAAAAATAAATACTCTGCACTGAACTCCATAAGAAAGACAGTGAGAATATGACTCTTTTGATATTGCCAACCATCTTGAGTAATTTTTCTGGGATCTCATTTATAAACACTGAAATACTTGAAAAACTTCTGCTAGAGGTAGCTACAATTTTTCTGTCTGTGCTTACAAGCGATTGTAACTCATCACATCTAAGAGACAATTCTTACCTCTCAACATTCCTGTAGATTGTCCATAAATTTAATCTGGCAATTTGCAAAGGCATTTATGCATAGGCAATTTGGGTTGTGTGTTACATACAGAGAGACCTATATAAATATACATGCATTCATGATCCAAAATTGCCTGTATATATTTTTTCTTGTGAATAAAGAAAATATTTCTTTGTAAATAAAAACTGAATATAGAAACAAATTTACTTTCACTGAAGAAATGGTTAACATACAACAAATAATATTTTAATTAAAGGAGGCTAAATATATAGATGTAAAATATGAATATAAGGTTGAGAGAGAGAGTTTATAATTATACATATATTAGTATGAAGTTCAAAGGAAAAGAAAATAGCCAGATAATATGACTGGAGTATAATTCAGAGTACCTAAGTTCATTTAGTTGTGCCAAAGCAACAGTTAATAGTGTGTGGAATTATAAGTGGAACGGGCTAATCTATGGAAGGATTTATAATAATTTATAAACCACTTGAATTAGTCTTATTAGCTTTGCATTAAATAACTACATTGTACAGGTAGTATGCTCAGGAGAAAAGCACTTTCTAATTTAAAGACTGAAAAATGTGAAAGGTATTAATTGGTAAGAATAAAAAAAGGGTACAACAAACAAACCCCATATAAGTGTGAAAGACAAAAGTGAGGATTCAGCTCTCCAGTAGGTCCCCAGAACATTAGACAAAGTCAACAGATATGAGGAAACCCCCGAAACTACACAAAGTTTACTGTGTTTTCACACTGGCAAACAATGGCAAGCTCCTGGCCCAAGGCTGTTTTGAATCATCCTGACATTTTAATTTTTTTTTTCCTAAATAATCTGACTGAAGAACATTTGAATCAGTGCAAAATACCCCTGAGGATTAGAAGCTGTAACTTGTGGTGCTGCTCACATGGTAGAGTAGAAAATGCCCAAACAATTGGCATCTCCCATTTTCTCCATGTAGGAGAGCACAATTCTGAACTACTGGATAAGTGTTCTACTACATACCACCTGGGAGCATGAGGTTTTGTGGGGTGTCACCAACCCTGTTATAGCTACAGGGCAGTGACAAAGACTGCTTTCTTCTCCATGGCTTCAGTGTCCCATGGCAAATTCCTCGGAGACTGACAGCTCCACCTATACACAGGGTTTAGCCTGCGGACTAATGAACCTAGAGAGCATCTGCAGCACAGCCTTGCCTGGTTCAGCAGCCCTTATAGGCCAAAGCCATTTTTTCTGGACCATTTCCAAGCGAAACTAGGTGCCATAGGAAGTGGCAGCAGTGACTCAGCAGCAGTGGGAGGCTTGCTTCCCTCTGAATCAGTGCTGGAGCTGTCAGGCGTCTCACAGCAGGACCTACCACAGGAGATGTTAAACATTTGCCAGTGGTCTTTTTCAGCCTGGAACAATGTGTGGTTTTTAGCCTGGAGCTCTGGCTCAGCTCCAGGAAGAGTCACTTTTACACCTAGTGCCTGCCTAAAGTGTTGATGCATTTTCTGTCTCATGTCTCTGTCCTGAAGCCTTCATTACCCTGGGATTCTAGCCACAGATGTAAATGCAAGGGTGTAGTCATGATTTATGCCAGTAATACATACCCTGCTGTAAACGACACTAACACAACTACACTCCAGAGAAATAAAAAGATGCTCCAAAATACAAGCAATGTTCTCTATTGTTTGACAGCTATTACCAGAGGAAAGGAGATAGGTTTGAGTTTTCTTTTCCATGTATTGCTGAATAAGGAGGAGGGACTTGAAATTAGTGCACGTCCAACACCTAGTGGATGGAGAGAAATGAAGGAATCCCATAATTGCAGCACTGGTCCTGGGCTTAGATTTGGAGCTGATCCCAGATCTATCACAGAAAATGCAAGGGCCTTCAGCAGGTTACTTAATCATCAAGTGCTTCAGAGCCCTGAAGCAGTAACAGTGAAGATGTAGGGGAGTGGAAAAGCTTTAAGAGTTTCTTAAAAGAAATATCAGGGTTCTATAAAGAAAGTAGTAGGCAGTGGATATTTGTATTAATTCTTCACTATTACAACATGATGGTTTCCTTGGGTTGAGTTAAATTGACCTTTGTTCACCTGTGTACTTTATTTAAGGCAGTGCATATGCAAGAGGCAAGAGCCGTACTCTGCCTAAGTTTTACCATCCAGATAAGAGGTTAAAGCCTTCAAAGAGTATAAGCCATGTGTGATTCACAGTCTTTGCATGAATAAGGTCTGCTTTCTTGATAATTCATCATATGAAAATGCTGTGGGACAAAGTCAGATTAACACCAAACACTTTGGGACTGTAGTGACTTGGATCAGTACATATTCTTCTGCTCAGGTTTATAGGCAAGGAAAAGCTAAACCAACATGGAGTCTAAGCAGGCAAGAAATAGTCTGAAGCATCATATTGTCCAGAAGAAATAGTGGGACAAAAATTGGGGTGAATTTTTACTTGTGCATTGCCTTCACTTGTGCAAATATGGCATGCATTCAATCTCGGTAGGTATTTTTCATCATTAGATTCAAAAATTTGTTTTAAACTTGCCTTAAAAAAGATGTTTTTTCTATATGAGAAAATAATAAAAACATAATGATGATGATGATGATGATGATGATGATACTACTACTACTACTACTACTACTACTACTACTACTACTACTACTACTGGCCTCAAGTTGCGCCAGGGAAAGTTCAGACTAGATATTAGGAAGCATTTCTTTACAGAACGGGTTGTTGGGCATTGGAATGGGCTGCCCAGGGAGGTGGTGGAGTCCCCATCCCTGGAGGTGTTCAAGAGTAGGGTCGATTTAGAGCTTAAGGATCTGCTGTAGGTGGGAACTGTGCTAGGAGAACAGTTGGACCAGATGATCTCCAGGGTCCTTTCCAACCTAGATGATTCTGTGATTCTGTGAATAATAATAATAACAACAATAATAATAACAATAACAACAACAACAACAACAACAACAACAATAATAATAATAATAATAATAATATTTCCTAAGCAATCCATCTGTGAAATAACAATTCCATTCCTATTCTATAAAAGCACAAAGCTAATTAATTAATTCTGAGATGTCAAAGGTATACTTGCTTCAGACTGGAGTCTGCTACACCTTGAACTGTTGCATGTTATTTTGGTCATATTCTGTAATCTTAAAGGATGGCTTAGAAAGCCTCACAGCAAACAATTCACCAAACTACAGAGATTCTGTGGATAAATACTCCACCATTTTTATAATCTCATAATCCATGTCATATCAGTCTTAAAAGAAAAGGAAAAGTCCGTACTGTAAACTGACACAGGAAAATAAAAAGACAAAAAGAGAGGGAATAGACAGGACACCATTCAGATCCCAAATATTTGTTATAATACTATTTCAAGCAATTTGACTGTCTAGTGATCCTTGAAAGTAGTCTCTTCTACTAGTGAAAAACTTCCCTCCACCTAACAGACATTGCCAGTACAGCTGGCATGATTGTCACTTGCATGCATGTGTCTCTTTATCTGTGTTACAGCTAATACATGATCTTCCCAACCTGAGGGAACTGCCATCTGATCCATTCAGAGTTCAAGCCTATGAGCAGGGCATAGGAAGTGTATAGGTTCGAAGGACCTATTGCTGCTGGGAACAGAAATTGATCTGCCAGTATCCTCCAGTGCCTCTGTGGGAAGCAGAAGAAAATGAAAAGAAAAATGATGGGGGCAGGATGGAACTAAATTTTGCTTAAAGGGGAAAGAAAGTCCCTCCTGGAATTCACAGCTATAAATATTCTGTAAGTAAAGAATGACCCAGTTTCCTTTCATGCTGCCTTAGAAACTTAAGCCTTCATGTCACCAGCTTAATTACTTCTTCCAATAATTCTTTTCTAGCTCCATCTTCAACCACTTGGATTCCTTGCTCTGTTTTGAAAACCTTTCCAGATCTTCACTATTTGTGTGGTTAGAAAATTTCTCTTAAATTCCAGTCTAAACTTATACATGACCAATTTACAACTATTTGATGTGGTGCCAGTATTAGTTTAAGATCATTTTTACCATCTCTTTATGTGTAGCCAACTTGAGCATATGTATTTTAAGAGCTACCCTATCACCCTTGTTTAGCCAACTAAACCAAGCCACACTTTCCCTTTTGTTTTCTAACAGTTCTATCACTATCTGAGTAACCTTGCCTGACATTTGCTGCAGTTCAAGTTCAAAATCTTTCTCAGAGGACACAGGAACAAAACCTTCAAGATCCAGGACCTGTGCCCTATATATTTATGTTATAGTGTGCTAAGATACACGGAGTGCTAGTATTTCACTCCATGTATCTTAGCTGGAGTCATTAGTTTTGTCTTCAGTGGGATGATCTAAGCAGTTCAAAGCAATAAAGCTATTGACACATAGTACAGATCTTTTTCCTTTTCACATCAACAACAATATTCCATTTTGTAACAGGCAGCCCAATTACAGATAATTAATTGCATGGCTCTGCACTTTTTTACACTACTCAAATTTATCCCTTTTCCACCACTCTAGATTAAGATTTTACCTAATTAATATTTTATCATGATCTAGTCTTCAGTTGGGAATGCCTACCAACTCCTTATTTTCACAACTGATATAAAAAAAAATGTTTGTAAGTGAACAGTCACTTCCATTACATTTGATAAGAAATTCACCTTATCTCTCAAAGTGAAAGATTCTTCGTCTTTGTGAGCAAAACCACCAGCATTGCTGCCAGTTTAGATCTGCCCCATAAGTGTCAAAGAAAAATATAAAAGCCCCCTACCGCTTGCAAGGTATTTGAGTGTCATCACACTAGGGGAGAAAAGGCAAAGAAAGTAAGAGGTAAAGGATAGACATTTCTGAAAACTAGCCTGTGATTTAAATTAACTTAGATGCTTACTCATGTCCTCTGAAATCTTCAGTTCAGTTCATCGCAAGCTGTCTTTTATGCTCAGATTGGTGGTAAAGTTCAAAGTTTCCCTATTAATGGATGTCACTGTCAAGCGCAGGTCTTCTCTTGCATGGATCACATTCCTGTCACAGGTAGCAGTCATTTCTGCAAGCTGCAGAGCTTTTTCACCAAGGTTTGAATATCAGTTTCAGAAATGTAAATTCTGTGAAATATGAAAAGTTATTCATTAGGAAAAAGGGAAGACCTTTGAAATGTTAACAATTTATTTAAGATGGACTTCTCAGATGCTGACATTATCTTCATTCTCCTGAATTCAACCACATGCTAGTTCTCCTTTAGCATCCAACCCTGCTTCAGGCTGACACCGAAGCTCAGTATTTTTTAGAAGTTATTTTAACCTACTGTCAATACTCAATCTTATTCCATGAATTTTTTTGTCAGAAAATTTCACAGGTACTCAAATAATATTGAACAGAGACCGAACTGTACTGGATTGAGAAAGGCATGTCTGGACCAAAGGAATACCTCTACTATCTGGAAGAACAATTGTGCCAATGAATCATAACTTCTTTTAAAAATGAAAATCAGTTCTATTTCTTATTAAAAAGATCTGGGTGATTAGAAATAACCCAAAAATTTCAGCATAACAGCATTTCAGAATCAAAAATTGTCAGGTAGCTTTTCCTTTTCTCCTGCACATTTTGGTTTATCTAGGCTTCTTTAACTTTTGGAGGGGAAGAGTTCCTGAAGAGGGAAAGATCTTTTAATCAAGAATTTGCCTGGAAAAGTACTGTAGGTAAACTCTAGAATATGTTCTTCACTCCCTAGTCACCCCCTAGAGATGTGAGATACCTGTATGCTGCAGATGCATGGGGAGAGGCACACAAATCAATTTTGAGATCCCTTCTCTCAGTACCCTACCAGCTGATGGCACAAGATCAGTACCCAGTGAAGGAGGCATTTTTCCATGCCACTCGCTGCAGACAGCAGTGCCTAACCTAATAGATTTGACAGCTAACTCAATTATTTGTATGGAGGACCCAGATCTGACTGTGTTTGCATGCCACAGGCTGGACAACCCATCTTCTTACTTGACCTAGAAGTACACTGAGCAGCTCTATCAGATGAAAACTAAGCACACATATGATCGTTAAGTAAAATACAAATACAGTGATTTAGGGCCAAATTGCCCAAGTTAGCTTTTAAGTAAAGTTAGTTCTGCAGTAGTCAGTGACACTGCTGACAACTTGACACACGAGCAAACCAACTTTTACAATAACAAATCGTCCTCTCTAAGATACGGGACAGTTTTCTCCTCCTGTGGTTTTTCATCTTTCCTTGAGGCCTCTTATTTTGGTTTTATCTTGTCATTCTTGATAATGGTAGTCATAATAATAGTCAATCCAACATATGAAGCAGGAGTTTATTCCAGTTTGTGTCTTTACAGTTTATTATACAAATACGTTTTTTGCCTTTATATTATTTATAAATTGTCTCCAAGTGTCAGTATGTTCTTTAGGCCAGGGTTTGCTCAAAGGAACTGTGAAAATGAAGACTGTGACCCTGTTAGGCAAAGATAAAAAATCAAATTCTTCAGACACCCCTTCAGGCACCATTTCAACTCTCTTCTGAGAGTTTAGTGGAGATATGCTTGCTGGTAGCTGTAAGTGTCTGAATAAATAATATCGCTCTCAATTACGAACTCCGAAATAGTTGACAAATGCTGTTCAACATGTATAATGAAACATAGAACAAGGGGAATTTATTAAATTCGATTCTGTCTTTTCCCTCTGGGAAACAAATTGACTATACTTAGTGAATGAAACAAGAGCCTGCAACAAAATCAGGTAGAAAGAGAGTTAGGGCAATAATGTGTTTGTAAGTCTGAAAAGCTGAATGCAGATGAACAGAAGCCACAACAGGGAGACAGGGCTGAAATAAAACAGTTGTATTTCTACTAAAATTAAGACATTGTGGAATAAACCTGGTGGCCATTTCTTTGAAGATGCCCTGCTTTTGGGGAACATGTTTGACCAGCAGTATTCAGTGTATCTGAGATGAAGATTGGTAAATGCTAGTCTCACTGAGTGAGTGTAAGCACATCCAACCACAAACCCCAGCAGAAGAGGATCTACTGTCCTCAGTGGGACAAACTTACAAACTGTTAAGTTATGCATTTGCCAGTAAGTCAGCCACAAGAAGCTGGGTGCGCCACAGACCTTTGGCAGAGGCTGAAGCTTACAACTGCTGTCTGTGAATAACCCTCACTAAGAATTGATGTTATTCCTCCTTTACTTTTTGTCAGTGTCTGCTCAGCTACTGAAAAGTGTCTTTCTTAATTGTCACCTCAACTCTGAGGCTGCCACTACCTCCCACCATTTCCATCAAGTTCCACATGATTTGACAGGTATTTTAATCAGTAATTTATGTATTAAATCATCCTGTAAATTATGGCATAGAATGGTAATTGTGAATAAGAGGTGCAATAGTCATTACAGCCTAAACTAACTACAGGATGGTGCAAGGTTTAATTCTTGTCGGGATGAAAGAGCACGTGGCTGTTGCCCCTCCCCCACCTGCGCCGGTCGGGCTGGAAGTTAAACACAGACCCCGGCTAAAATAACAAGAAATTTAATACAACAGAGTGATAGAACAATCTGAATAACAACAGTTATCAATGGTAACAACAATAAACAGCAATAACAATGAACAAGACAAAAGATATACAGAGAAATACTGCTAAAGGATCAAGGAGCAAACCCGCTGCGTGTATGGCAAAAAACAACACCAGAAGAGAAAGGTAAAAAGGCTCTGCCCCTGAACCTGACATCAGCATGGTATGAATAACCCGGCTGGAGATCCCTTCCCCCTCTCTCTCTGCTGGGGAAAACTTTACTCTATCCTGGCTGAACCAGGACAATAATCCACCCCTTTATTCTATACCATCTATGTCATGTCCAGCTGCCATTTAGCAGTTAACAATAACAAAGTAATAATCTACACAGGAACAGCATAATTCACGGCATGTTCTCACCCAGAATCAAGTCCCCCTGTGGTACACATCGGACCTCCCCACTGTCCTGCATCACCCACCAGGTGCACCCAGGTCCTTGGGCAAAAGCAATCCCGTGGATGGGTTTGCCTTTACCTTTGCCTGGCACAGGACTAAACCAGACCATTTTTCCCAATATATTCCTCATGCGCACCACAAGGACTTTATCCCCATCTACAGCACGTGGAGGTTTCGACTGAGCCGGGCCAGCTCGACTGGCAGATCCTCTTGTGTTGACGAGCCAGGTGGCCTTTGCTAGATGTGTGTCCCAGTCTTTGAAGGTGCCACCTCCCAGTGCTTTCAACGTGGTTTTTAACAGTCCATTGTAGTGCTCGATCTTCCCAGAGGCTGGTGCGTGGTAGGGGATATGGTAGACCCACTCGATGCCGTGTTCTTCTGCCCAGGAATTTATGAGGTTGTTTCAGAAGTGGGTCCCATTGTCTGACTCAGTTCTCTCTGGGGTGCCATGTCACCACAGGACTTGGGCTTCAAGGCCCAGGATGGTGTTCTGGGCAGTGGTGTGGGGCGCTGGGTAAGCTTCCAGCCATCCAGTGGTTACTTCCACCATTGTGAGCACGTGGCGCTTCCTGTGGCGGGTCTGTGGCAGTGTGATGTAGTCGATCTGCCAGGCCTCTCCATATCTATAT
>NW_020799143.1:5756393-5783101 GCF_003259725.1 Athene cunicularia | reverse complement strand
GCCTTCGACTCCAGTTCATGCTGGAGCTCTAGCATGTCTGGCACTGCAGCACTCATTGCTGGCGTGACTTCATTCAGGCCACGGTAGTCCACAGTTAGCCTCCATTCACCATTAGGCTTCCTCACTGGCCATATAGGGCTGTTGAAGGGGGAGTGAGTTTTGCTGATCACCTTCTGGCTTTCTAGTTGATGGATCAGCTGATGGATGGGGACCAGGGAATCTCGGTTGGTGCGGTACTGCCGCCGGTGCACTGTCCTGGTAGCAATCGGCACTCGCTGCTCCTCAACGTTAAGCCGCCCCACCACTGAGGGAACCTCTGAGAGGCCGGTAAGGTGGACAACTGTTCAACCTCCTCCAGGGCAGCTACACCAAAAGCCCAACAGTACCCTTTCGGGTCTCTGAAGTACCCTCTCCTGAGATAGTCTATGCCCAGGATGCACGGGGCATCTGGGCCAGTCACAATGGGGTGCTTATGCCAGTCCTTCCCAGTCAGGCTCACTTCAGCTTCCAGTAGGGTCAGCTGTTAGGATCCCCCTGTCACTCCAGAGATACAGATGGATTCAGCCCCACTGTAGCTCGATGGCATCAGGGTGCACTGTGCGCCAGTGTCCACCAAGGCCTTATACTCTTGTGGGTCTGACGTGCCAGGCCATCGGATCCACACTGTCCAGTAAATCTGATTGTCCCTTTCCTCCACCTGGCTGGAGGCAGGGCCCCTCTAATCCTGCTCATCATCACTCACTTCTTGCAAGAATGACTTACTGGTCCCCTCAAGAGGGTCAGACATAACATTCATCATTCTATTCTGTCTGGGGTATTTCTGACTGGACACTGGAGCTGCGCTCTTCTTGGAGGAATCCCCTTTTGTGATGGCCTTCCCTTTCAGCTGCTCTACTCGTGCAGCTAGGGCAGCAGTGGGCTGTCCATCCCACCTCCTCATGTTCTGTCCATGGTCACGGAGAAAAAACCACAGGGTGCCTCGTGGTGTGTACCTTCTGCTGCCTTTTTCTTGGGTGGGGAAACGTTTACTTCTAATGGCTGAGACATCAGCCCGTGCAAGTGGAACGTAGGACATGTCCTCTTCCATCTTCAGGAGCCTCTGAAACAGTTCCTCCACAGCTGAGACCCAGGAATGCTGAGATGAGGGGAGATTTCCCTCATATTGCTGGAGCTTGCCAACCACTCCATCCACTGTTAGAGTGTGGGTGTCTGTCCACCAGGACACTATTGCCAATGCTTTCGAGTGTGCTTCTGGTGCGCTCTTCAGGAACTTTCGCCACATCAGGTGTGTGCAAGGGGCCTGATCTGTGTCCATGGGTGACTGCTCATTATTCAGATCACCATAGATCTCTCAAACACAGCCAGTTCCCTGAGGTTCTGGATGCCCTTCTCAATGTTGGTCCATTTGCTCAGCTGACATAGGATATCATCCTTGTAGGGGTACATCTCCCTGACACTGAACAGGAGTCGCTTCCAAAGGCTGAGAGTTTGAGCCTGTTTCCCTATTTCCCTATCAATGCCAGCATCCTTGGCCAAAGATCCCAGCTGCTTGGCCTCTCTCCCCTCCATTTCAAAAGCACTGGCTCCATTGTCCCAGCATCAGAGCAGCCAGGTGCAAATCTGCTCACCTCCCAGGCGGCTGAAATCTCTCCGCATATCTCGCAGCTCAGTCGGGGACAGAGATCGGACAATCACCTCTGGTCCTTCGTCCTGTTCCCCTGATGGGCCTGGCTCATCCTCATCCCTCACTCTGCGAACAGACTTCCTGGTATATTTTGTTTTCTGTATTGGGGCGACTGACACTGGCACTGCCTGGCTCTCTGGCTCAGTCTGTGTGCTGGTGGAGGCAACTGAGACTGGCTCTGCCTGTGCCCCCGGTTCAGATATTGTTTGTGTGGCCTTTTCTTCCCGTTGAGGGCAGCGGGTGGTATTAAAGAGGACACGGTAGGCATGGGCAAGTCCCCAACACATTGCAGTGATTTGTGTCTCCTGGGTTTTGCCAGTTTGGTAACACACCCTTTCTAAGCACTCCATCAGCTTCTCAGGGCTTTGCATTTGCTCAGGAGTGAAATTCCAAAGCATTGGGGGTGCCCACTGACTCAGGCCTTTGCCCATCTTTTCCCACACCCCTTGCCACTCACTATTATCTGGCCTCGGGGCAGGTTTCCGGGCACTGCTGTTGTCAGAGAAATACCATATGGCCAAAAGCGAAATCAGGCAGGCATTCAGAAGGCATTGTGCCACAATCACACTGCCCTGCGGGCTCCATGAATTGTTAAAACTCCCCAAAGCCGAGAGGATCTCTTCCCCTGGCTCACCCACAGGGGGGGTGATACCCCTAACAAAAAACCAAACGGCAAACAGGTACCGGCGCACACCCCACCCGCCCCCAGCGATACAAAGGCATTATAAGCATTCAATAGCCAGTATAACAACGTAAGACCCTTTGCACATTTTCCACTGATAACAAACACCACCACTGGGACCATACACTGGATATAAGGGTTAATCCAGCCCCCGCAAGCAAATGGGCCAGCATTGCAAACATTTTCTTATCAAACAAACACAAATACAAACAGAAAGGTTACACCCAACAGATTGCTCTACCACACTCTGGTCAGCGTTCTCCCCACGTTGGGCGCCAATTTTTAATGTGCAAGGTTTAATTCTTGCCGGGATGAGAGAGCACGTGGCTGTTGCCCCTCCCCCACCCGCGCCGGTCGGGCTGGAAGTTAAACACAGACCCCGGCTAAAATAACAAGAAATTTAATACAACAGAGTGATAGAACAATCTGAATAACAACAGCATCAATGGTAACAACAATAAACAGCAATAACAGTGAACAAGACAAAAGATATACAGAGAAATACCGCTCAATGATCAAGGAGCAAACCCGCCGCCTGTATGGCAAAAACCAACACCAGAAGAGAAAGGTGAAAAGGCTCCGCCCCTGGACCTGACGTAATCATGGTATGAATAACCCGGCTGGAGATCCCTTCCCCCTCTCTGCTGGGCAAAACTTTATCCTGGCTGAACCAGGACAAGGATAGATTCTCCAAATGTACATGAATTCTGTGTTAATTTTCAGTGAGCTTTTAATGTTAATTGAATCTGGAGGGAGAAATCTACTGACCAGAAGAAACTAAAAATGTAAATTATTTTTTCTGAGAAGCTCACTTTGTCTCAACAATATGTACAGTAAAATAGTTTCAGAACAGCTGAACTTCATTGATTATACAACTCAAAGTCAAGACAACTTAACATTCTTTTTGTCATACAGAAGAAAAGTTGATGGTATACAAAATGTAGCTTTCACATGCTGATGCTGTTAAGTGTGTAGTATGTGCTGCTATACAACACCTTTCATTGTACTGTTATTCTTTTAACAGGGAGAGAACAAAACACAAAGGGAGCAAGTAATTTACTTGGAGTCACAGATAAAATCAGAACTGAAGCAAGGCTACTCTTTTTCATTCTCTGTTCCCAGTACCCATAGCTATCCACTTTGCAACACCTTCAAAACACTGTCAAACCTAGGAATGGAGGTGAAACTTCTATATGGCTGTGAATGAATAGCCAGCACCTGCAAGAACTGAGACAACTGGATTAAAATCCAAACTTGCATAATTCGCTTGAAGCTAACGACCACCCACTCCTACCAGTTGTGTCTCTTTCTGCTCCTGCCTGCTTTCATCATCTGTTTTGACAGTTGGAAAGGACAATAATTTTCCTGGAGACAACAGGCTAAAGCACTGGGCCAACGACAGGCTCCCCTGTGTGAGAATTTGAGCTATTTCTGCAGACTGGTGCCAGTTGCCTGCTTCTGATTTCAGGGTGAGTCTCTCCCACCTCTGTACTGAGTGGCTGGGTGAGGAAGTTTCTGTCTCTACTGAACTGGTTTATTTCTCCCTCAAAATATTGCATTATCAGAACATTGGAGTAAAGAGTATCCTGGCAAAGGGATTGGTCCCAGCTTCAGAATTAGGTGAGAGACTACAGAAAAAGAATCAGTGCTGTGCAGCAAGTGGAAGCCTCTACCTACAGGGAGTGTTGGTCCATTCAGTTCGGTATTGAATCTTAAACTTTAATAATATTACAGATTTAGCCATGGTGGAGCACTCTCTATGCAAGTTTGTTAACAGAGGAGCATAGCGAGGTATTTCATGTGTTTTTATATGGCTAGAAACTCTTCATTTAGCCTTTTCCCTCCTTCATCTGCAGTACTAATAACGAATGGATATTATTAATGCTATAGCTTCATTACAGATCTCCACAAGCAGTTTCTGTGGGAACAGCAGCCTCTGAATGCTCTGTTACCTTGTGAACATATGACTTTTATTATCTTTCCATGTCTTTTATATAGTGCTCTATTATAAAGACTGAACAAGAACACTGTGTACTGTCAGGAGAGATTCTTTTTATACTGTCAGTCTTTAAAACTGAGTTTTGTTTTTACTGTTGCACAATGCTTCAACTAGTGTACCTGACACACCTGCATCTTAAACAATTTGTTGCAATCCCTTTTCAGTTGCATTTTAAAAGTAGCAGGACACTCCTCTGGAAGAGCTGAGTTGCTTATACATAGTTGGCTATCTGCCTAAGGCCAGTCTTAAGGTTTTGTTTCAAAATATTTTGCTTTGCTTTCTTTTCTGGTCAAGGTGGCTTTGAGTGATTGGATTAATGTCCTTGCTTTCTCAAATCTTTTTGTCCTTTAGTTTTAGAGTAGTCTGATGAATCTACTTGAATTCTCCCTCTTCCCTTCTACCAGTTCTTTGACAAATCTAGAAAACAGAAATAGGCCAACTGATCATTTTTCATTTGGGAACTGAGGAAGACAATTCTAAACATCCAGCAAGTCCTTAAGCTATACAGTACTAAGTCACGTGAAGAATCCAGCTGCTCAGGTAGCTCATCTCACATGGTGATTGGTATGATGATCCTCCAGGACAGACAAAGAAGTGGGCAGAGAGTAATGTCATGTAGTCAGATCAAAAAAGCCATCCTACTAATCTCCACTAGTCAGTGATAACCTGTGTAACCTTTCTGAAAGTTAGAATTTTTTCTCTACTGGTCTATTTTAAAGTATGTATAACATGGATTCTGTATATTTATGTTTAGATTTTTTCTCTTAAGAAGAGATATTAAGTACTTTTTCTCAATTATAGCTCCTCTATATCATATCTGTGATCTCTTCCATCCTTAAATGTGCACCTTTTCATCATAAACTTTCAAATGAACGTGCTGCTTTTTAAAATAGAAGAGGTAATACCCCATGAATTTTTAAAGGGCCTATGAGCCATCTGCCATTTCTCTTTTCATGTATTTTGAAATACAGTAGCAATTGGTTCAAATATTGCTCTTCATTTATTCAAAATGCCACATTTAAACAGATGCTCTTCTACTGTACTGTTTGGGTTTTTTTATACATATGCTGCCCCAGGGAAAATGGCATTTGCTCATCATAATATTTCAATTATATTTTGTTGGCAACCATTTTCTCTTGAGCAATGTATAGATCTAATAAGAAGAGTATGCCTTCAGATTTCAATATATTTCAGAAGTTCATTTGAGTTAGTTGCCTCTAGTCAGAGGGCACACGTCACAATTCTTTAGAGTTGTTCAGCTTTTCCACAAGAGAGGTCAAAACTTACTATCCAGCTAAGGGTTTTCAGAGGAATGAGGAAAATCCACATTGTTTAATGTCTGCAAAACATGGAATGAAGCCACAGCATGCTCACCAAAATACCTGCCTGTCCCAAAAGTGCTGGTCAGTGGAACTACACAATGCCAGAGCTCCCATCTGAAAATCAGTGAATGGGAAGAGTGCAAATGAGTAGAAGTCATCTTAATTAAAAGCTTTCTATCAGAACTTGTTCATCTGATGGAAAATTAGAATTTAACAAAACGTAAGCTTTCAAGGGAAAGTCTCTCCTATAAAATTAGAGGTGAAAAAAAAAAATCTTGGCATTTTTTCAGCTCCAAATCAAAAGTTTCAGTTGTTTTGGGTTTGTTGCTTTTTCTTTTTAGTTTTTCACCTTGGAGATTTTAAAGACATATTTTTTTGCCAAAATTTAAATACTTTCCAACTAAAAAAAAAATCGTATAGAAAAGCCTCCTTTTCTGGATTGTTCCACTTGTATGCACTCTTCCTCCCTTCACCATTTCCTCTCCCTCAGAATTGTTAGTTTCTTAATTCTTGTCAAAACCCCAAGAATTTCTTCTGGAATCACAAGCTCTAGCATGCTGGCTTCTTTTGAAAACAAGATCCTTAATTTAACAACCTGTGAGTGGGAGCAGAGCCCTGCTGAAATATCACCCCTCTCTGATGTCCAGTCCACTGCAAATGTGACCTATGGAGCCCACATTTCTGTCATCTCACACACTGTGAAGCCTTCTTCACCTACATGAGGTCTGAGTGAAGCACTTCCACCTCATAAGCACAACATCAGAGAAACAGACTTGTTTACCACAGCAGGTTTTTTTTCTTCAAATGCTACAAATGTTAAAAAATGTCTCCAGTTTCTGAGGTTTTCAATGTCAGCATAATTTTTCTTCTGAGATAAAGTTATGTCACCTGTAACATCCTGAACAAATCCCTCTTAGTGCTGAGTCTGTCCAACTGAACATGGTGTGAATGTTGTTAAAATAGTTTTTTCCTATGTTTTTTGTATGCATCGTGTCTCATTCAGAAAACAGAAGAGTTCTGGATAATTTTGACATTAAAGTGCAATGGTTTTCTGTCTCTCTTGTAGATCTTAATTGCACACACTGGACTGATTAAAGAAGAGAAGAATGCTTCTTCAATTAACCACCTAAAGAAAGGATGATAAATATATGCAAGGCATATACATTTTTTTTTCTTTTTTCTGGAACACATACTTTTTGTGGATCTCATCTCTGTGTATTTTTTCTTAAGTCTGTTGCCTTGGATATTAGCTAAGCTTAAATCTAGACATGGCTATTTAAGAAATTATGTTGATCGTGCCATTTCCAATTGAACAAATGTATGGAAGTCAAAAGGATTATGTGTGTCACATGGGTTATATTGCATGAGAGACTTGTTTATATAGTACCTCTTTTACATATTGGAAGTCTTTCAGATGAAAAGAAACATGAAGATTCATTTTAATTAATTATAGTAGAACAGTAAACTTTCTGTAACTTCTGTCTTTGTTTATACTTTATTCCTTGTCGAAAAGGTGTGCCTGCTAATTTATGATGCAAAGAGGCAGTCAGTGTGACGTTTCCAGAAAGAGGAGTTAAAAGGAATGGCATGTACTCTTCCAGTGAGATTCAGGAAGATGTCATAAGATCTCCTTTGTGGCCTTGAAGAACACAGGTCTGTTCCTGCTTTGCTCTAAATAGCATGGGCAGGTGTTGGGAGAGCACGATGGAGAATAAACGGCTGCCAAGCACATCAGATGTTAACTCCTCGGCATTGCCTATGACTGCAGCTTAGTTTTAGCTAAAGTTGTCCCAGTCAAGTTTTCAAATATCATTTTAAGGGCCAAAACTAATTAATACTGAAGAGGCAAAAGTGGAAATAAAGCCACAGATATTCAGCAGTATCTAACCAAAACCTGTTTCAGTTGCTGCAATAAAACAATTGTCTTGCTCTGTTGCAAGCGTATCTTCAATAAAAATCATAAGCCCAATGCTTATAGCAGGCAATAAAATACCACCGAAGAATTCACAGCTGCAGTGAGACAACAGCAGGTTCTCAAAATAAGTACACTGTCTATTTTTGTAGCTGATACATGTTCCAAAGTACTTTCCAAAAATCACTCAACTTGGTCAGCCAGCAGACTTAACCAGATGCTGAAGTGCAAGGGAGAGAGAACCTGCCTTTTCTATCAAGGTGAAGACAACTGACATCTCTGAGCACTTTGACTTCAACATGATAATATTGAAGTCTTTATCAACTCACAGCAAAGTTTTACCATAGGCCAAATAAGAGGCTGAACTTGACTTGTCAAATGGTCTCTATTAGGAATTTATTTCATAACTATTTGAGGGTTGTTAAATTCTAGAAATATTTTTGTGGGCATATAAATTCCTAATCTGAATTTCAGAAAGGTCCAGACTAAGATTTCGGTTTAACCCAGGCCACAGTGTTAATTATGGCAGTGTTCTCTGCATGGGACTACACTTTCAACTAGGTACTCTCATTGCTACCACAAATTTTGGCAAATTGTTTGTTGCTCTTTCAGTGACAAACCATAAATTATGCTGCAAGACTGTGGGTGTTAATTTATAAGTTCTGGAACATAGTTTCTAAAGTACTTTAAAAAGTTATTAAGTACAAGTGTACATAATTATATAGTTAATTTTGCCACTGTGAGCTTCCTTTTCATGCACATAAATCCATATTGCAATAAAATTTGTTAAAACTACATGTGATACATTTCTTATTCTTATGGAAACACATATTTTCACTTTATAAGGCTGAAGGCAAGAAACTGTGCTGAATTTCAGAACAAACTGCACATTTGAAAATGACCATTCACCCTGATAGCTTTGTAGAAACTTTAGATGGATTGTAGTTTAACCATGTCTTGTGTATGTCTTACATGACACCTGACTGCAGCCAACTGCGATTTGATCACACATCTGCTTCAAAGATCCTCAAACTCTTCAGTAACTTTCATGAAGGAAAGAATTGACACTCCACAAGAGCACAGGATATATTCACAGAGTTGCAGTGTGGCTCTGCTTGTGCCCCTCTTTCTAGCTCAGTCCAGCTTACTACATATGTTGACATGTGATGTACTTTTCAGGTATATTGTGTAACCCATCAGCCAGATCCTGTGCTACCCCCGCTATTTGAAGGTCTGGTCTCAAGTTGTTTGGGGAACCTTTTGTTCCCTGGAATATGATCTAATTCTGAAAATACCATGAAAGAACATATATTGCTAAAATAATTTAGTCTGTACCTCTAAGGAGGGTTTAGCTAGTATTGTAATGATAAGAATGATCATCATTCACACCAGCTTTACTAGATGCTGATAAATTCAGCCTTACTGGTTCAAAGATTCTGGAAATGTTGTGCTGGGAGGTGATGGAGGAGAAGGAAGTTGGGGGAAGAAAGGTAGACAAGAGAGAAGATGTTGCCTGTGTTATGGCATTGAAAACTTCAGCCCATAATTTTGCTTGTTTCTTTGGTTAGAATGAAACTACTGGGAATGCATCTTGTCTTACAAGGTGGTGAAGAGATTAGACCTACACACACATACAAAATCTCATATGTGCATGCTCTGACATACTCATCTCAACCTAAGTTGACCTGTGCCTTAACTCTTTAAGGACTGCAAACAGGTAGTAATCCCTTAGTTTCAGAAGCAGAAAAGAACGGGTACTTGTCTCAGAAAGGTGCTTCTTTTCATCTCTGTTAATTCTGAGTAGTATTCGTATAATACTTGGGCACTTGAATTCATATGAAGAATCCCTCACACACATGGGGTCAAGTAGGGAAAGCGTAGATGTTTTTTTTCAATGTGCTGGGATCAGCTGGACTGCCTACAAGAAACCTGGGCTGGATTGGGCTGCTGTCACTGTCTGACATGAGTACACTCTGCCAACACTTCAACAGAAGAAATTAAAAGATAAAAGGCCCCAACTGATCTATTTGCAGCTCTGTCCTTCAATAATGAATTAGTAAAGTTTGCAAAAGGAACCACCTATAGCTTTGCTTCAAATCTCTCAGGAAAACGCTCATAACAAATCCTTCCAATTACCTGAGAGTCCTAGAAAAAGCCAAGAGCTGTTGCTAGTCATGGTGAAACATGTCTCATCATGACCCAGATCAGGACGTTTCCAGATTATTCTGTGCTTGTACGGGAGATGAATCAGACAGTAGGTAATCAGTCAGCATATTTACTTTCACTCCATATGAGGCTTGTCATGACAAGACAAGCTATTATCAATTGTTATTAGAGAAAGGACATTACCTTCCATCCTTCGGTGAGTTTCTTTTGATAACTCCTCCATGTTCGGTATTCTTAGTAACAGCATTTCATTTACAACAAACAGAATCACACACAACTAGGGCCAGACGCTCCACAGGTATAGATTGGATTAGTGCCACTGAACTCGATGGAGTTTCTCCAAACTGCACCAGTTGAAATGGCAGTGAATATGCATTTGTGAAGTCAGTGATGGGGTTTTCTGCAAAATGCAGAACTATGTTTTTGTCTTGCTTTGTTTTCTCTCTTGTTCATCCACTGAAAGTGACAGAAAGTGTCTTTTAATGAAATCAATAGAGGGCTTTCCTTATAGATAGTAAAGGATTTTAGACGTGTAATTCTTGTGTTTTCTATAAGCCCTAATGAAGCCTCTGAAAGCTATCTATCATCTCCATTTCCAGTTCCTGATAGTAATGAAGGTAATGAAAACTCGTTGATCATTTCCTCCTCTGTAAATGTCATAAGCATATTCTAGAAGGATTTATGGAGCATTTAGAAAACTGTCTAAAGTTCCGTAAGCACTTGTCAGTCAGGATAGTGAGTAATGTAACTGTGTGGGCTATCCCTGAGTTCCTATAACACTGAGGAATCTCCATGCCCCAAATATTTTAGGCATGCCCAGACAATGTGTGGACTTTTTACTTGTTGACATTGTGGTTTTAAAGTAAGCAGACAGCAGAGTGTGCCATAGTGACAGCCCTTTCTATGTCTACCTGTTGGCAACAAGGCAGGTGCATCCTTAAGCTCTCATCTCCATCTCTGCTGACATTATAATTGGAAAAGGCAATGGGAAAAATCCCAGAAAATTTCATTTTTTATCAAGTCTGAGATATTAGTTTTGTTCTGAGAATATCCACAATAAATGTCTTGTAAGAAGAACAGTTGAAAGATGACTAAAATGAAAACAAATATATTGAAATTGTTATTTTTATTATTCAAACCATGGAGGGTTACAGAAACAAAGTTTGCTTGAACTACTGCTTTTGAAAGAGACAAAGGTTTCTTCCAGTAGAAATGCTAACCAAAATACCTGGCAGTAGCATTGTTCGTATAGCAAAAAATACTTAACTACAAAAGCCTCATGTCTTTTGTTAATAACAGTGATTACAATATATTTAACCAACCAATTTAAAAAATATGGCCCCAAATTTTTAAAATTAGAAGGGAATTTCTTTTTGTGACATTTTTTCCTCCTCTTTGTTTCTATAGTTTCCGCATATATTCCACCTCAATATATTTTACCAAGTTAAAAAGGCCCCACTTTTATGGATGCTTTTTAATCCCTGAAGGATGTAAATATTTAAGGTAAATATTTAACAATTTCTGTTTGCACAGCCAGCCTTTTGGTGCAGGGGCTGTCCTTCTGTGTATTTTATACCGTTGTAGCATGGTGGAGCCTGGTGTGTGATGGAGCCTCCCGGATGTTACAGCAATATTATAATAGGTGCCAGTATCATTTACAGGAAAAGTTGTTGCTGTTTGAGCCCCATTTTTACTGCATTTGCAAAAGTATACTTTTGACAAACTTTTCACGGAAACAGGAAGGATATTCTGACCTCTATCAATGTGCTTGTTTCCATTTACTTTTACAGCCTGCTTGTCTGGAAATGATAGAGGTCTGCCTGTCTGCATCTTCAAGACATGAAGGATCTGTGACTTCCTCTGAGATGCCTCAGGCAGAAGGTCTGAAGACCCGGATTTTGCACAGTAGTGGAGAGCAGCATGCTCATGAATGGATGGCTTCTGGAAACATAAAACCATCCAGACACAAGTCTTTGCAGGCAAGGATGTCTTCCAAAGACTTTCGATATTCAGAGCAAAAGCAACATTTTAGGTTACCTCTGTCATCCACAGGACAGGACAACTCATCAACATGACAGGCACTGCTCAGTGACAGTCTTTCTGTTTCCCTAGCTTGGGCACCTGTCTAGCAAAACCTAAATCCAGCCTTTGTGGGAAGGTCAGAGCCAAATGCAAGTCCACCTGCTTCATGTTTGTTTTTCAGTTTTTGAGAACAATGAGAAGCCTTCCTTCTCTACTCATCATAGCTTCCTGACTTTCTGAGCTGAAGCTATTGTGAAATGTTATTTGGCCTGCTTTTGGAGTGTTTATTTAATGATATCTTCCCTTGTGATTTATCTTTTATTAAATTATAATTACTAGTAACAGTGCTAGCTGTCATCTCAACTACCTGGCAATTACCTCTATGCTTTTATGAGGTGATGACTCTGAGTTTAAAATGAAAATGGGTGGATCAGGTGGTTTTCTATTTTGGTGTTAATCTTCAGTTGTTCTGTTCAAAATAAGTAGGTTGTTTTGTGTGAAAAGAGAACTGTACTTCATGTTCTCAGATGTAATTTATAGTCCATCATTACTGAGAATTCCTGATGGTCTCATAGACTTCAGGAAAACAGCAGTATGACAGCTGGTAGCATGGGTTAAGATCTCCTTTCCCTTCTCTTGTATATATAGGCTGTGTGCTTCAAAGGCTTGAAAGTATTAACTCAAATAGATCTGAGTTCAGCTCTTATGTCTGTGAGAAGACTTCAGTCTTAATTGTGTGCCTGTGTTCTTCAGGAGCCATGGTGAATAACAATCAGGCTTACAGCATATGAAGACGACAACACCTGGAGTTTGTGGCACCTACAAGAATGGGAGAAAGAAATGAGGAAGGAGAGCTGTGGGAGGTGACAACAGTGAAGCACCAGAAAGTAAAGGAACAGGTATTTTTACTTCCCACAGGGCTACTAGCAAGAAATAGGCATAGGATCCTTTCCCTAGAGTTCAGTGTCATCACTGCACTGACTCTAAGGGATATGAACAAGGCATTTTGTGTCAAGAGCCTTTCCTGAGTTATTTAAGATGTTTGTATTTTAAGATGTTCCGCAATTCCTAACTGTTATCCTGGAATATATTGACCTCTCTTATGCAACGAAGGTAAAAGTTGCTATACTCATCGTTCACATCATGTGTTTTCTGCCAAGAAAGGATCCTCACGTGTGATTCAGGTAAACACATTCTTATGTATCACAGCTTTCACACTAATTGAAAGAAGTGTCTTGTGATTTACAAGTTCTTTGCTGACCTGTAAACCAACTTTTCCAACTAGATCTTATTGGTATTATGGAGACATGGTGGGGTGGCTCCTATGACTGGAGTGTTGGAATGGAAGGATACAGGCTCTTTAGGAAGGACAGACAAGGGAGATGAGGAGTGAGGGTTGCCCTCTATATCAATTACCAGCTGGGGTACATGGAACTTTACCTGGGGATGGATGAGAAGCTGGTCAGAATTAAAGGGAAAGCAGGGACAGGAGATATTATAGTGGGGGTCTGATACAGACCTCCCAACCAGGAAGACCAAGTGGATGAGGCTCTCTATAGACAGATAGGCGCATCCCCGGTCCTCATGGAGGACTTAACCACCTCAATATCTGTTGGAGGGACAACACAGCAGGGCATAAGCAATCCAGGAGGTTCCTGAAATGCAATGATGATAACTCCCTTCTCCAAGTGATAGAGAAGCCAACAAGGAGAGGTGCTGTGCTGGTCCTTGTTCTCATCAGTTAGAAGGGGCTGGTGGGGAGTGTGAAGCTCAAGGGCAGCCTTTACTGAAAATGGAGTTCAAGATCCTTAAGGTGGTGAGGAGGGAACACAGCAAGCTCGCTAACCTGGACTTCAGGAAAGGAAACCTTGGCCTGTTCAGGGATCTGCTTGGCAGAGTAACATGGGATAAAGCTCTGGAGGGAAGATGTGCCCAAGAAAGCTGGTTGATATTCAAGGATCACTTCCTACAAGCTCAGGAGTGAGGCATCCCAACAAACAGGAAGTTACATAAGACTGCTGGGAGGCCTACATAAACAAGATGCTCCTGAACAAGCTCAGACATAAAAAAAAATGTCTACAGGACATGGAATCAAGGACAGATAACCTGGGAGGAATACAGAGAAACTGTCCAGGTAGACAATGATCAGTTTTGGAATGCCAAAGCCCTTGTAAAAATAAATTGGGCAAGGACATAAAGGGCACAACAACAAAAAAGCTTTTACTGGTACAGTGGTGATAAAAGGAAGACTAGGGGAAATATGGGCTGTCTCTGGAAGGAAAAGGGAGACTTGGTCACCCAGGATGTGGAGAAGGCTGAGGTACTCAATGACATTTTGGATTCTGTCTTCATTGTCAAGGGCTCCAGCCGCACCATCTAAGACCAGAAGGTAAAGGCAGAGACAGGGAGAAGGAAGAACTGCCCACTGTGGGAGAAGATCAGATTTGAGAACATCTAAGGAACCCAAATGTGCACAATCCATGGGACCTCATGAGATGCATCTGCGAGTCCTGAGGGAACTGGCAGATGAAGTGACTACACCACTATCCATCATATTTGGGAAGTTGTGGCAGCTTAGAAAAGTTTCCACTGACTGGAGAAGGGAAAACATAACTCCCATTTTAAAAACAGAAATAAAGAGGATGCAGGGAACTACAGGCTAGCCAGTCTCACCTCTGTGCCAGATAAGATAATGGAGCAGATCCTCCTGGAAAATATGCACATGGAAAATAAGGAAGTGATTGGTGACAGCCAACACAGTTTCACTAAGAGCATATCATGCCTAAGACATTTGGTGGTCACCTATGACAGGTTACAGCATTGGTGGATAAGGGAAGAGCAACTGACATCATCTACCTGGACTTGTGCAAAGCTTCTGACACTGTCCTGCATGACATCCTTGTCTCTAAATTGGAGAGACATGAATTTGATGGATGAACCACTTGGTGGATAAGGAATTGGCTGTATGGTTGCACTCAAAGAGTTGCAGTCTTGGCTTATCTTGATGTCCAAGTGGAGAGCAGTGACAAGTGGTTCCTCAGGGGCTGGTGTTGGGACCAGTACTGTTTATCATCTTTGTTGATGACATCAACAGTGGGATTGAGTGCACCCTCAGCAAGTTTGCCAATGACACCAAGCTGAGTGGTGCAATAGATAGAGTGGAGGGAAGGGATGTGCCATCCAGAGGGACCTGGACAGGCTGGAGAGGTGAGACTGTGCAAACCTCATGAAATTCAATAAGGCCAAGTGCAACGTCCTGCACATGGGTCAGTGCGATCTCAAGCACAAACACAGGCTAATGATGAGTTTGAGAGCAACCCTGCAGATAAGGATATGGGAATAATAGTGGATGGAAAACTGACTGTGAGCTAGCAATATGTGCTCACAGCCCAGAAACTGACAGTATCCTGGGCTGCATCAAGAGAAGCATGGCCAACAGGTTGAGGGAGATGATTCTTCCCCTCTGCTCTACTCTTGTGAGACCCCACCTGGAGTCCTGCATTCAGCTCTGGGGTCCCCAACATAAGAAGGACATCGACCTGCTCAAGCTGGTCCAGAGGAGGGCCACACAGATGATGAGGGGGCTAGAGCAGCTCCCTTATGAGAACAGGCTGAGAGAGGGGGTTGTTCAACAAGAAGAGAAGGCTCTGGGGAGACCTTATAGAGACCTTCTGGTACTTAAAGGGGGCCTAGAGCAAAGATTGAGAGGGACTCTATCAGGGAGTGTAGTGATGAGGCGTAATGGTTTTAAACTGAAAGAGTATAGATATAAGGCAGAAATTCTTTACTGTGGAGGTGGTGAGGCACTGGAACAGGTTGCTTAGAGAAGCTGTGGCTGCCCCTTCCATGGCAGTGTTCAAGGCCAGGTTGGATGAAGCTCTGAGCAACAGGATCTAGTGGAAGGTGTCCCTGCCCATGGCAGGGATGTTGGCACTAGATGTTCTTTAAGGTCCCTTGCAACTCAAACCATTCTATGATTCCTGTTGCTTCGTACACCATGCCTCCGGACGGTATATACTGCTGTTGTGAAAGACATTCAGCTTTTAGTTCCTAGTTCCTTCTAGATAACATACAACCATGTGTTTTCAGTTGTAGTTTTTTCACAGTTTCATGCTTATTAGAGCAGGCTGGGAAAAAAAAGTTCACATATATTGCTGAAGTGGAAAGCTAAACATTTTTTGATTTATTTTCTCCTTTCTTCATCATATTTTCCTCATTAAAATGAACTAGTAAAAAAGAATTATTACGGAAACATTTTACTCTTTTCTTTTTAAAAAAGGCATCTCCTTCCTTCTTCCTCCCCTAAAAGGGAACATATTTAATCAAAAGGATCACATCTATCAGATGGGATCAGGTGGTATGTTTTGATGAGAAAAAAAGTAATTACAGAAGGAAAAAAACAGTATTTCCTGATTTCTTGCAGGATGAAGAAATACCTCAGTATATCCCTCTTTGTTAATATCAAATTAGAGTGTCTTCCAGAAATTCAGTGAATAATGAAGAATAAAAATCTCTTTTGTCTGTTTTATGAGGAAAGAAATAAAAGAATATTTTTCAGTCTCTTTAGTGCACAACAAAGGGACAAACATAATTGGTTGTTCTGCCTGTCAAAATAGGAGAGAATTTATCTGCTCCCTGCGCAGATGGAAAAACCTTCCAAGCCTTCTCTTTTTCACTCTATGGTGCAGGAAATAAGCTTCTCCAACTGTCAGCCCACAAAGAAATGACTTCTTCATAAAGAAGAAGAAGAAAATGTCATCACTGAGGTAAATTGCAAAGTGGCACAATTCTGTTAATGTTAGAAAAAACACCTTGTCCCCTTTTGTGGTGAAATGTTTCATATACGTGTATCTAAATGGAAAATATAGTGTGAGAGGAAAAAAAAGGAAATCTCTCTTGTCCTTCATTGTAAAACTTCTGGTGAGGAAGATCATCATCATGCCATCTTGACAGATACAGTTTTTGACAACGTTTTATTCTATGTGCATGCAGGAAATACATGGTCAACTTTACTCAGGCTGAAACCCTGGACAGTGAACTTGAACACTGAACTCCACCCACTTCAGGTAGGAAGATTCCTAAATCTCCCGTCCTTCTCTAGGGACAAGAAGGGGCAAAATTCCAGTCCGAGAAACACCAAGACACATTTTCAGTTGCTGTTTAGAAGAGGCAGAAGTTCACAATCAAACTCGTGAGTTGCCCTAAATTTCAAGTCTTGTTGAAAATATATCAACATAGATCATCTTAAGAGAGAACAATGGTGAATACACACATAGAAGAAAGTTTCACTTCACCATATACAGAAGAAACATTTGCCCTGCAATAACATTTATAGCAACTAACAGAAGATAATTAAATGTTTTCCTTCTTTTCTCTCTAAACATTCATGTCCACTTTGTGAGGACAGAAAAATAAGAGGCAGAAAATAACAAAACTGAAACTGAAACTGATTGTCTATAAAGTCAAAGCATCTGGGAAGCTTGCTAGAAAACATACATGCTTGTCACATCTCAAGTTACATGTTTTTGTTGCATGGTAACAGACATCAAAGTTCCCTTTCATGTTTTATTTTCCTCTCTATCCACTGTTTATAGGGTATTTACTACTGTGACACCAGAATCCCAGCACTGAACAGCTGTCATGGGGTCTGTCTTCTGACTAAACATTCTTTTATAGTCCTGACTTCTCCTAAACAGATCAGTATTTGATTTGTACTCAGAAGGATTATGACATGGAAATGCATTTTGAAAAGCCTCTTTATCTTCCCAGAGTGAACACACACCTGAGAACACCATAAGAAAGAGCAAACTCATGGACAAAATGGGGGATGAAATAAAAAACGGAACAAAGAGAGACAAAACCCCACTCATATGAAAACCTGCCAAATGTTCTTTGCAAATGACTTCACAATGAAAAGCATGGGTTAAAAAGTAAAAAGGCATTTGCATTGTACAAACTGAACAGTTCTTTCCATAAGACTGCTTGCCTTGAAACATTTACTCTGCCTCCTTGCCAGACTCAAGAAAATGTCAAACTTTCAGCAACAGTACTTTTATGTATCCTGGTAGTGCTTAAGTTGCTTCTGGGTCACTGTGAACAGAATCTTGAAAAATCTTTGACTTTTAGAGTCTGTACATCCAGTTTGGCTGAAAAAAACGCCTTCCCTTAAAACCTGAGGTTATCAGCTGTAAAAACATTTTTAAATGTTGTTAAACAGATGGTAAATACAAAAGGCATTGCTACTTACTTAATTGATCTTTTCAACTAAATGCCATCATTTGTCAGCAAGTTTTGTGTTTTTCCCCACTCACAGTCTTGCATTCCTGTTGTTAAGACTGAATGGTGTCATCTAAGACTGCTCACACTGTTGAAATGGCAATATAATGCAAAGGATTACAGATAATCAGGCCCTGCACAGAGTAGGTGGCATAAAGCCCGTTGCTCAAATGCACAGCTTTTTCAGCAAGCACAAGCCAAAACCAGCAAATGTTAGCTGAACATCTGGCTGGCGAGTATGTCCTTTAGCAATGTAGCTCCTGCATATATTGTCGCACAAAATATTTTTAGTCTGTTCCCACTGGAATGTCATGGCTAGCAGACGACTGACTGCTCAGCTCAGCTTGGCGTAAAATGTTAAAGTGTTATTTCATCAGCTTTACAGCAAATACATGACTATACTGTCTGGTCCCATTAGTTTCAATGATGGTGGGACTTGCATTCAAGATTCAGGCAGACATTGTATTATTCCTAACAGCCAAGACTGGATCTGGAAGGGCAGACAGAAAGCCTGTGCTCAAGGGCAGCATCACGGTCCCTTTCCTTGGCTGCTTTCTACCCAGGCAGCCCACTGCATGTGCTGGTGCCTGGGATTGTCCTTCCCCAGGTGCAGAACTTTCTCTTCCTCTTGCTGAACATCTCAAGGCTCCTGCCTTGGCAAGGTACAGCCCTAGGATGATGTAGAGACCAGCACCATGTCATGACTCCACGCAGGAGGAGAGATTTGGGCACCACCGTAGAGAGGCTGCACCGGGCAGCGCAGGCTGGTAGGAGAGCAGAGCCCCGGGACGTGGGGGCAGAGGGTGCGGTGAGGAGCAGGACAGGCCGGGGGGGATGAGCGATGGGGTACGGGCTGGCCCTGCAGAGCCCCTGACTGGAAACATCTGCCTCGGGACCGGCTGCTGAGGTGCAGGCCCAGAGCTGGGAAGCACTTGCCTTCAGGGGGAACAACAAAATAGTACCTGGCACCTGTAAAAGGACCCATCAGCATTAGCATCCCACCCCTCCCAGCCTGGTCCTACATTGCCACAACCCCTCTCCCACCACACTAATCCCTTAGAGCCCAGAAAACCCATGAGGAAACAGAGGGTGTAGGACCAGGAAAAGAAGGAGAAAGCAGCACAGGTGGGGATAGCAACACCAATGGCATTGTTAGTATCACTGAACATCTTTCTGTAGTTTTCATGCATTTATTTTCTTTGATAGATCCAGACCACTGAGAGCCTTCTGATGGACTTGTGGGCTAACACATGCCTCAGCTGCTGGCCCAGCCCTGGATTCAGCATCTCCTGGGGCCTGTTATAGGTTTGCCCTCGGGGTGGCCTCTTGGGGGGCTCGGAGGAGCCTCAGTAGCTGCCGGCACTCCTCTTCAGGGATTGCCATGACCCCCCATCAGAGTGGTTCCTGCCCTGTCTGGGAATGGAGGGACCTGTCACAGCCTGCTCCAAATCCTCGTGTGGCTCTTCCTGCTCCCTGTGGGTATTGGGGCAGCTGCTGGGAAGCCCATGAAGAGCAGCAGTTTTGGTGCTGCAGTGGTCCTCTTCATCAGCTCAGCAGGACTGCTGGAGTGGGCTGGGCCAGGGGCAGGAGACTCCCTTCAGGAAGGAGGCAGCAAGATGAGGGGCAGCTGTGGGGCCACCCTCCTGCTCCTTGGCAGCATGGACATCCTTGAGGCCCAGCAGACAGCAGGCCTCCCTGCTGCAATGTTGCATGGCAACGTTTATAAGGTGCTGTACGAACATCACAATGTGGCTTTGGAGGCTGACCTGCAGCACCCAGACCAGGAAATCTTCATGCAGCCAAAGAGGCCCAAGACAGACGTGATGAGGTTCCTCTGCTGTGTCTGTCCATGAACAATTGTTCCTGATCAGTCCCAGCTCCTGATGCGCTGAGAACAGAAGGGGCTAGAGAAAAGCTGAGTGATCACAGAGAAGGGATGTGCAGGTGCGTTGCTCTAGGCTACCCAGAGAAACCCTGGACAGCAGGTGCTCTACAGGTGGATGTTCTGTTACTGCAGGGCTGTGGGCAGCTGGATGTCCAGAAGCTCTTGCTGCCTGGCAGCCAGTGACTGATCACACCACAGAAGGTCTGATGACATGCTCCTCAAAGTTTTTGTCCACCAGCACCAAGTGCATGATGGAAAGGATCCTCCTCTTGCAGAGGAGACACTCGGGCTTGCTCTCATCCCGCCAGAGGATGTATGTGTAGTAGAATTGGTAGAGGCATGGTGTCATGTAGCTTACCTCCTCCTAGCTGTCAAGGCATATTGGACAGCACTTGTCCAGAGCCATGGCCATGATATCCACGTGCTGCAGTGGGCTGTGGGGAGCTCCAGATGCTGAGCTGCTCCCTCTCACCAGCACTGCAGCAACCAGTGTCACACTAGAATAGCAAGAGAGGCCATGATCAGTGGCTGGCCTGGGGAGGGCTGGAAGAAATGCCTGGGTCCCTCAAGAGGGAAACCCTCCCAGCTCCCCAGGGTGAGGTGTCATCCCCCAGCTCACCTCTGCTCCTTCGAGTGTGCCTCATGAGTGCCCTGGCTGCCTGAAGCTGGCAGGGCTTGGGAAAACCCTTTGATGGCTCTGAGGTCAGGCAAGGAGAGCTTCAATGAGTCATCAAGCACAATACCAGCACAAAAAGCCTCGCTCAACACTTCAGCCTCATGACCTCGATCAGCTAAAGTGAGCTGGTTGGGTGAGACTCAGTGACTGAATTTAAGCTCCCTATCATGTGTGGAGATCAAAATGGTCCATCCTTGCCCGTGGCACTCACCCCAGCAGTGCTGTGGCCCCAGCACATGCATCTGGGTTTACTGCAATGACACTGCCTGCTCCATCTCCCCATCTCTTGTCTTGTGCTCAGCATTGGTGTTTCACGTCCATCACAGAGGTCTCAGCTGTGTCTTTGCAAGGCTCCGTCAGGTCGCTCTGGCCCTGGCAGACATCTCCAGGCACATATGGCAAGAGGGTTCATTCAGTAACACTTCATGCCTCCTTGGGAGGCTTCAATACAAAGTCCCACAGGATCTCTCCACACCCTAGCACTGCTGGCCAGCCCTCTGGGCTCCCCTACTTCCATTATTGAGGTTTGATGACACAGTTTGCAACACAGGTTTTGTGCTGGAATGACCAGAATGCCCAGGAGACCCTCACAAGCTCTGTCTAGAGATCAGTGGTACAATATCATCTAAACAATTAGGGGATAAGATTACTTATTGTATTGCATGACCCTTCCGCTGGTTCACATAGGATTTGGAGGAGTGGGGCAGATTGCTATTCAGACATTAAAGTCACTCTATTTATAAATAAGTACAGTGTGCTATAGAGTCTGAAAGAAGAGCATGGCCTCTAATTATTTATATGTCCCCAGGTTCTTTATATTCATCAGACATTTCAATACAAGTTGCCCCATGTCATCAACAAGCATATAGAAAAAAAGACTCTTGAATGCATTACATTATCAAAACCATCCTCTAATTTCATCATATGTTTATGACTTGTTGTGCAAGATGGCCACCAAGCAACCAACAAAGACAAGAAAAACAAGAAAGCAAACAAAGGAGAGGTCAAAGAAGTACCACGGAATTTCAATGACCACTCTCTCCCCCAAATCCTGTACCCGCTAAGCTAGGCAAGATAACCCCCAAAAATAATGCATTCTTGCCAAAATAAAAGGCATGCCTTAGACTGCATTGAAGAGCAGCTCAGCAAAGGTGATACACAGAGGGAAGGATTTGAGGTCACTGTGGCTTTGGTGGCCCTGTGAGCTGAGAGGAAGAGGTACTCAAGTCTCCTTTTTTTTTTTTTTTTTTTTTTTTTTTTTTTTTTTTTTCCTCCTTAATTCATCAAAGCTCTTCTGAAGTAGTGTTGTCATTGGAACTTCCTAACCAGGGGGGTTAGGAACTCCTTTCCCATTCCTTCTTAATCCTTCAATTCCTTGGAAGTACATGTTTCTCTGCAAGGCATGGGCTTCCGACTTAAATCATGGTTCTTTGGGCATGCCTTGTGCTGTTTGTGATGGTTTGACTTTGGTTAAACACCAGGTATCCACCAAGTCACTCTATCACTTCCCCTCCCCCCCTTTTTTTCCCCTTGTTTTCTCAACAGGGCAAAGAGGGGAAAGAAGATAAACTAACAAAAGCAGTTTTAATATAAGCAAAGCGAAGCAAAGGTCCGCACATGGAAGCAAAATTTATCAAACAGATTTATTCTCTACTTCCCATGGACAGGCACTGTCGGGCCTTCTCAGGAGCAGGGCTCCAATACGCGTAGTGGTTGCCTCGGAGGAGCAAGGGTGACCCCACCCCCTTCGTCCTTTCTCCCAGCTTTATACTGAGCAGACGTCATATGGTATGGAATATCCCTTTGGTTGGTTTGGGTCAGCTGTCCTGGTTGTGTCCCCTCCCAAGATCTTGCCCACCCCGTCCCACTGGGGGAAATGTCAGAAAGAGCCTTGGTGCTGTGTAAGCACTGCTCAGCAGTAGCCACAACACCAGGGTGCTGCCAATGCCCTGCCAGCTCCCAGCATAAAACACAGCCCATGAGGGCTGCTGTAGGGGAAAACCAATTCTGGCTCAGCCAGACCCAGTAGATAATTCCCCTGAATCCAGAGAAGAACAGTGTTGAAAACTGGTACTTGGTCTTTTGGCCTTTCATCTGATGCTGCATTGAAGACAGAATTGCATTCTGGCTTTACCATTTTCTTTCCCTGAGGACATATGTTTTTTCAAGGCTGTATTGGGTCTGGCTGAAATGGAGTTAGTTTTCCCCATAGCAGCTCTCATAGTGCTGTGCTTTATATTGGTAGCTAGAAAGATGATAACACACCAGTGTTTTGGCTACTGCTGAGCAGTGCTTGCACAGCATCAAGGCTGTCTCTCCAACATTTCCCCTCACCAGTAAATTGGGAGTGAGCAAGATCTTGGAAGGAAACATAACCAGGACAACTGACCCAAACTGACCAAAGGGTTATTTTATACCATATGATGACTGCTCAGCAGTAAAAGCTAAGAGAAAGGAGAAAGACAGGGCATTCATTATTTATGAAATTTCTCTTCCGGAGCAACCACTACATGTACTGAAGCCCTGCTTCCCGGGAAATGGCCAGACATCACCTGCTGATGGGAAGTAGAGAACAATTCTTGTTTTCCTTTGCTTTTGTGCATGACCTTTGCTTTTACTTTGTTAAACTGTCTTTACCTTGACCCATGAGATTTTTTTTCATTTTATTTTCTCCCCCACAGTCTGTTGAGGAGGGGAGTGATCGTGTGGCTTGGTGCGCACCTGGTGTCCCGCCAAGATTAACTCACCACAATGGTACAAAGCAAACATACAAAAGAAAATACAACAAAAGAAATATAAAGGTCATTTATGATTGATTTTGATACTTCTAAGTATGTATATGCATTGAATAGCCAAGCCAAGCCGCTTGGTTTTCATACAACCAAGAAGAAGATGTTGGGGACTTCCACCCGAAATCAGATGCATTCATACAATTCTGAGTACATTCAGATTCAAGTCCATGCAGGCAGAGCTAGAAAATTTATTTCCCTCAGAATGTGTTCTACCCTTAGTAGTAAACTATTTAATGACATTATTTATCTTTTATTTTCTCTTGGGCCACTTTGTGACATTGGCTATCTTCCAAAAGTTCACCTGAATAATTATAATACCAAATACATTACTACATCAATAGACTGCTCATGAAAACAAATGTATCTCCTCAACATGTATGCCTAAATTATCCATAAAATAAGACTTCAGAAAAGCTTTAGAAAGGAAAGTAGGAAGAAAAAGAAACTTGAGACAAACTGGAAATGAAAACATTAAAATGTGAAAATAAAATTAAATGTTAATTAAAATGTAAAAGGAAGATTGTTAGCACTATCCACTATCAGCTGGTAGGTCTCATTGACCCCAGATTTCACTGCAACAAATACTTCAAAATATAATTTTATGAAGAACATAAAATGACCAGAGGTTTGAAAAACACCCTTAACTACACTCTCCCAAGTGCCTTTCAGTAGGTTAGTATATCCTGTTGCTGTAAACTCTATACCACCTTGGTCTAGGAAAAAATTTGTCCCACAACTGTTGAAGATTTCGGGGGTGGAAGGAAGGAGAGAGGGAACTCCACCTTTCCCTGAGGTAGAGATTGTTGGCTTCTGTTAGAGAGAGGTTTATGGAAAACCATGTCATGAGTCTGATCCAGCAGGACTGCTTTCCCCATGCAAACACACCGCAGCCAACTCCCAGACACTCTGGAGGAAGATTCCACTAGTGGACACTTCTTTGAAGGTGTAAAGGCCTTTGCCTGTGTTCTCCGTGTTTTCCAGTTTCAAACTTATTAGTTCCTCTTCACGGATTTTGGCACAGTCCTATTTTAATTGATGCCACTGTTTCTGTTGAATTTAACAATAAAGCTGGGCTAACTTGACCAGGAAAGCTTGAGAATGGCTGCCTCATGATAGCATAATTGTTCCCAATTTAACTCTTTAAATTGAGTTGTTATTCCTAGAGAAAAACAGCTTAGTTTAGTAACTATGCTTCTAATTGTAACATCATTATTTTAATACAGTAAACTTTACTAAAGAAAAAAAAGCTTAAAATTGAGTGCTATTAAAGTTCTGTTTTTCCCACAAGAAATTACATTTTCACATATTTAGTATTAATAACATAACAGTAAGCTCTTGCCTGTGTTTTAGCTACTATCTTCATGGCAGTAATATCATGGCAGAGAGATAGACCCATCTCAATTAGACCAACACCTGAATGTCTGTGCAGGAAAGTAAACACGCTCCTCCATGTGGATGAGCTCATACCAGGGTGCACCTTTGGAAGCAGCCAACTTTCAGAGGGACTGTGAATCCAACAGCTATGAAGGCATCCTGCTGATGAAGAAAAGTGTAAACCTTTACAGAAAGTTAAGCATCTATGTGGAAGACAAAGGTGACCGGCAAGGAACACCACAATGTGTCATGTCCAGAGTGTCTCTTGTGTGAACTTGGGAAGCTGGTTAGATGTGCTTATTGAAGGCGCACACAGGAAGTTAATATCTCCCTATTCTTTATGTCCTTGACCTTGCAAAACTTGAATGACATCTTGGACTGGCAAGGAAAACATAAAAATCTTATCTTTGGTGTACTCATTTTGGAGAGAAAAGGAAAATGTTGCTTTTCTGGAAATTTTGATCAAAAGTTCTCTCTGATAATTGTTTATATTATCAAGATTTTTTTTTTTTAATTTTCAAAAAATAATGTGACAAGAATGTTATTTTTCCATTTTCTTATCAGATTGAACATGCCACTTGCCCAGCCAACTGTTCACTTACGTATCCAGTGTCTTACAGCAGCCTCTTACCAATCTGTAACAGACAGGAAAATTGGGTTTTGTTGGTTTCTTCCTTAAAATTTGTTTTTTCAGGTGGAAACACAGAGAGGCCAAGACTGTAGTCATGAAGAGGGTAGTTCAGGGGAAAATACTTTCCTTGCCAGTTCCTCTCTTCTCTACCAGGAAGGATGCAGAGCCACGGAGAAGTCCCTGCAACCCACATGTGCCTGGCCCATTGCAGGGCACATTGTTTAGAGAGAGGTGCCTCCAAAATGCAGCAGGACTCAGAGTTATCCCATCTCTTACTGCAGCCCCATCTCTCACTGAAGTGATGCTTGGATCCTGAGCTGCAGCCTTTCTGGAACCAGGGGAACTGAGAAGGAAAAACCACACAAACTGAGATGTCATTTTCTAACTTTGAAGAAGGACATTTGAAGAAACAAGAGAGCTGTCAGAGGAGGGCACTGTGACATTTTTTGTCGGAAAATTTCAGGTGAAGGGCCTTTAATAGGGTCCCTCATTTCTGCCACTTCCATGGAGCAGCAGGAATCTGGAGATCCAGAAAGATGAAATGAGTCTAATTCAATCCTTTCAGGATGCTGGGTGGCACTCTTGTTGGCAGTGATGTCACATACATGGCTGCCAGAAGTCAGAGAGCTGCACCCTGTGGGGAAGCAGGTGTCAGCCAAGAGAGTTACAGCCACAAACAGAAGAAAAACTCCAAATAAATGCTCTAATCAGGCAGGATATGCTCTCGACCTGACTCAAGGTGGCCTTCAAATCCTTCATTAAGTGATCGGAAGTAGCATATGAGGCAATACATTACTAAATTTTGCCATTTGTATTGTGACTATAAATATGTATACATGCATGTATACATATAGACATATACATTACTTCCAGTCAGGTGTCCATTGGCCCCCCCTTAAAAGTTGCTATTTCTGTTAGAAGAATTTTTTGCATCAGTAATTTTCACTGCACCAGAAAGCACAAGTTACTACCTTTGTTCCCTGGCACATAGCCAGAGGATAGTGATTAACCTCAGCAAGTGTTCAGTCAGTTCACAGGAAACCATTACTAGTTGTCAAAGCTACATCCAAAAAAGCTCTGGCCAATACCAGGATAGGGGATAAGGCCAAGGCAAACTGAGAAAGGGGAGAAGGGTGGCTGTCTGAAACCTCTGATGTACAGAACAAATACTAGTCATTGCACAAACTCACATAGACAGATTTCCTGGAACATACCTGTGTACATGGAAGCTCAGATAATACTCTTTTTTTTTCTTCCCCCCCCCCTGTTGTACACCACTGCTGTAAA
>NW_020799143.1:5718054-5756343 GCF_003259725.1 Athene cunicularia | reverse complement strand
TCCCCCCCCCCCCCCCCCCAATATTGTTTAGTCTCCTGTCAAATACATCCATTGCAACCAAGAAATTAAAGTTTTTCATCCATCACTAATTTCACTAATTTTGATTTTAGTGAAAAATGTTTCTGTGTGTTACTTTTCTGTAGGTGAAGAACCTTTTGTACTTAAGTACAAATCAGTATCTCCATAATGAAGGAAATAGAGAGAATGTAAATAATCTTTTGAATCAGAATTTACAAAAATCTGAGTCTAACATCCTATTGCATGCAAAATAAAACATTTTGCATAGCCATTTTCTAAATTTCTTATGGTCATTTTCAAGCTTATTTCCATAATGGTATGTTGAGGGGGAAAAAAAACCAAACCCAAGCTCATTAGTTTAAGTGAAAACTGATAGTAATCTGTAGTGACCAGAGCCTCCTAGTCTTGAGCTTTCAGAAGCACACTGCATTTTATGAGAACTATGATTAAAATATTCTCTTGAAAACTGACATCATTTTTACATGGTTGTTCATGGCAGATACAATCTCACATTAACAACTGCAATTTTCTGTCTCTTAATCATCTAAACTCTCATTTAATGGAAAGAAATATAGTTTTCTTTAAGAAGATATTAAAACAGATATCTGAAGTCACTGGAATCATATTAAAGAAATCCTATTTCTGCTCACTGATTAGGAGGGGAAACAGATAATTAACTTTGAGGTTGGCATTTGCAGTGCACCCATCTAAACAAGCTTCAGATCACCTCATTCTTTGGTGTAATTGCTCTTCCAAAGAGAAAGAATCATCTGCTAATAACAAATAAGTATTTATACTAGCACAGATAGCCTCAGCTGTGCTGAGTTGACCTCATCCCTTACAAACCTTTGCATAATTTAAAAATAAATGAATATAAAGAAACTGATAGCAACAATCATCTGTGCCTCTTCATTTGTTTCTAGTGCCTACTGTGTGCCAAGAAGAGCAGACAAGAGCTAAGGACAATACCTCATCTTTGATCTAATTGCTTGGTTCCAAGTTTCATTTAGTCTGCCTTTCACTTGAAGTGGACTATTGCTGCTGGGGGCTTTTGTAGAGCTTGTTATTTATTTCATAAGGAAAATCTGGTGAGGAGAAAAGTCAGAAGAGGAGACAATAAGAACTGTAGCTTCCTGTCAGTGGGGCCTAGCTGAAGGACTTTTCAATCTATTTGGATAAGGTCCAGTCTGAAGTCTCTAATCATATTGCTTCATATGAAGTAAAAATATTACTTTTTTTCTTCTGTATGTTTTCAGTCAAAATCCCAGCTGAGTGTTACAGGCCTCCGAATTCAAAGACTTTGAAATCTTTGGTGAATGCTTTGACCAGGAGCGCTGCAGGAAGGCAAAACTTGTCCCTACACTGGTCCTTGCCAAAATGTCAGTCAGCATAGCTCCAAGAGTTGAGGCTGCAACCAGTTTAGTTTAGCTGAGGTTGTTGGATTTAGATTTTTTTCTCACATAACATAAATTTTCATCTTTCCCACTAGGCAGGAAGAAAGAGAATAACAGAATAACTGAATAACTGAACTGAATAAAGAAATAATTGAATAACTGATAAGGAAAGTTGGTTTTTGTTTTTTTTTTTTTTTTTCCAAATTCTTCTAATCAGGTAAGGAGGTAAGAAAGTTGTTTGTTTTATTCCTTACACATCCTTCTCTCTTGTACTTCATGGCTGACCAACGTCACAATTTAAAAAAAAGGTTTTCTCATGTTTAAGTTTCCTGTATTTCAGTTTGTGCCCATGGTCTCTCATCCTTTCACTAAGCATCACTGGATAGATTTAGAGGGGACAGAGAAATGCTGGGCAGGCAGTAGCAATGTAAGCAAGAGTGAGAAGCAGCAGAGGGAGTGCCCAGGGGAGCTGGAGGAAGCACCATGGTGCTGGGGCAAACCCACCACAGAGTATTACCTCAGTGCAGTAAAAATGACAAATTGTATTGCACCCTACATTATTATCCTATGAGGTTATATTTTGTTTTCAGGCATCAGTTCAGAAAACTGTTCTGATGTAGACTTAAATACCAGTTCTAACCAGCAATGTGCTCAATTAAATTTAAAGTGATTAACGCTCACTGACCTCAATGGCAGAAAGGTCCACTCAAAGTCAAGCACCTTGATTACCAAGAATGTCTGTCAGAAGTGGAGCTGTATGAGGTATGTATATACTTAATGGCAAACACGTGGCCTGCTGAACCCTAAGGTCATTGCCCCTCAACTTCTCACATCAAATGCCTAGGTAAAACATATAATGTTTCTTACCAGACCGTGGATTTATTTTTTTTTCTGCCTGTGAAAACCAAGGTATAGGGTATGTGACTGGGTCAGGTGCTCCCTCACTTCCCACCTCACACCAAGATGGGGCCAAAACCTACACCCACAGCAGCAGCTTGGAAGTGTTTCTAGAGCCATCACTGAGATGCAGCCAATGATGATGATGCAAATCCAGAGGCTTCTTCAGGGTTTCTTCCATCAATAACAGTCTAGTTGGCAGCAGTCTGATGCCTGCCATCAAATGTCAACAGTACCATTTTCCTTTGTTTCTGCATTTCATTCACGACACTGAATGCAGAAACTGCTTACAGGAAACTTCTGCATGTAGGTTAGGATTTGCACTTTCATGTAAAAATGTTAGACACCTAACCTTAAATGCCAACTACCTTTCCTTCAAGATGTTCACTGTCTGAATCAGTATTTGGAGCCCATCTGTGTATTTTTTTCTGAAAAAAACAAAGAAAGGGTACACATTCAAGTCTTGAAAGAAAGTTGAATAATGAGAGAAGATAGTTATTAAAATCAGACCATGAATTTTAATGGATTGTAGAAAACCATTCTGTTCCAAACTGAAAACAGAACACTCCCACAGCTCACAAGGAGTCAACACATATTTTTCACACCATGTCAGATATTAGATGGGAGACAGATGACTTAATTATCTTCTCTAACGCACTCTTAAAGTCATAGCCAGCAAAAGCAACCTCTCAGTCTTACTTGCAAACATATCATTGTTTTCTTTAGAGTGCTGGGGACTGTTGTACACCACTGCTGTAAAACAAGACAACCTACCTGAAAGAAGAGGACAACAAAGATGTGTGTGTCCTTCTGATGCATGAATCTGGCAGGGTGCAGTCAGCCCTTGCAAGGATTTCATATAATCCCCCTCACTGATCTGTAGGGGGCTCAGCCAGCTGCAAATATAATTCCAGTGACTTGAACAGAGGAATCAGTACTCAGAGAACTCAGAGGACGCCACTTCAGACTTTATTTCAACAAGATGAAATGTAGGCCAGGGTGAATTTTGTTGCAAAAGTCCTATCAGACTTCACAGGATCAGAATAGCACTGTAAAGTGAGAAGATAGGTGAGAAATCTCAGGAAATGGTTTGTTAGATTTCAGGTGTGCTCTTGGCCCTATGCAGCCACATGGTATTTAGACATCTGTGTTTCTGTGAAGGACAGGCCATAGAAAACAGACTCAAGCAAAATAAAGTAAACAAAATAAATTATAAATCTCAAAAAGCATAAATTATTAGACTAAAAAAAATAGTTCATCCTCTCGGGCATCTTGAGTTTGGGGCAAATAGTAGAAATTTCTTCACATTCTGTTGTACCTCCTAATGATTTGAATACCCTGAAGGAAACCCAGAACTTCCATTCCTGTCAAGCATTGCCAAAATATTCAAACTGCACATTTGTTAGAGTACTTTCCTCCTCAATTACTAAATTTTCTTTACATGAAGGTACTTAACACAAACATCCTCTACGTTAGTATCAACAAACAGAAACACCCTCTACTTTGGTGTGATTGGCTTCATGTGGAAGCAGCTACTGCCATGAGTTAAGCTGTCACTTTCATACCAAGACCTACTCTATGTCTAACACACCAAAGAGTCCATGGAACAGGACAGAAACTAGAAATTTTAGTAGGCTAAACATTAGCAACAATGAAGGCATGCTCTGCGTTTTAGCATTTTTCATGTCTTATTGTTACCTCCTTTGAAATGTTACAAGAATGTGGACTTTTTCAACAAGTTAT
The DNA here is from genome assembly GCF_003259725.1 of Athene cunicularia. Classification (NCBI taxonomy): domain Eukaryota; kingdom Metazoa; phylum Chordata; class Aves; order Strigiformes; family Strigidae; genus Athene; species Athene cunicularia. Next base: position 5,752,291 of record NW_020799143.1, on the reverse strand, counting down.
TAAGCACTACTGAGTTATTAGCACCTTCTAGAGAATTTTTACTTCATCTACACAGTAGTTGCTTTCACAGCTACAACACCTTACTGTAGCAGCACTGTTAAAATGTGATGTATCTTGATTTCTCTATGCCTTAGTGAAAGCCATTAACTAGGAAGAGTCACGCTGGAATAGTGACTTCATTGTAAATAATTTCATAACAAATTCCTTTGAATCTCTAAACTCCCTCTGCTTTCAATAAACTCACAAGAAATTTTACATTGCAAAAACATGATAATTAAATGCATGGTGTATGAATGAAACATAACAAAAGAGGATTAAAATATGAAATTCTTACAAAAGAATATATTGTTGATATTTGTCTTCTAGAAAAAAAATAATTAAATAGTATAGTTATAGTCAAGAGGTTCTGGGTTAGGATTTCCACTTATAACTTTTACAGTGACACTGAAATCAGTCAGCTCTGCGGACTTCCATTTGCTGAACATCTGTTGTTTTGCCTGTAAAACTGCCTTTCTGAAATGTTATCAGATCTTCTCTTACATATGAATATTGGAAAAGGCAATTACTTTCTCTGTATTTGCACAGCACTGGGCACAGAAAGGTGCAGATGTGGCTGACCGTTAATTAAAAGGAATGTAAAAGTAATTAAGAGTTTGTAATAGCACCATTAAACCCTTTGGAAAACTATAGGATTATAGAGATATTTCTGTTGTACACAGAATTAAGTTGCACAAAAACACCATGTGCTATGCACATATTAACCTGGTTATTTAAAAATGTCAAAGCCTGAGCTGTCAGGAACCTGCAAAGTGCGAGGCATAACTCCAGCTTTCAGGGTTTGCTGTTTGCAGCTCACTCCTCTCCCTGCCTGCCTGTAGCAAAGACACACAGCCTTGTTCCTCCTCTCTGATCAGCTGGCTGTCAAATTCACAGCTTACTTTTGAGTAACTGCAAAAACATGCCATTGATTGGGACCTTGAGCAAATACACCGTTGAAGAAGGGACACTGTCCCTGCAGATAGAATTCTGACTGGTATGAGTGTGAATGCAGGAGAAACACAAGGAGACATGGAAGACCAGGGTAAGTTACCTCTACTGTTTATACATTTCAATAAACAATGACAGTGAGAGACAAGAGAACTGGGAAGATTTTCCCCTGTGTTTCTCAGACAGCATTAAGCACTGACCAAGCAGAAATTCTCATTTTGATAGTTCGATTGTGTTTACTGATACTCAAGGTTTGTTTCTTTCAGTTACTATTAACACATATGCAAATGTTTGTTTTCAGTGCTGTCTCTTCAATGATCTTTTTATCCTCAGATTTTTTATGTATGTTTTCATCATGTATCTATTAGTCTCCTCTGTCTTAAAATGAGCATGTGTACTGCACAGGTGTGTACTGGAAGAGTAAAGGTCAACACTTGCAAAAAATCAGATTTTGGGAGTATTGGTTAGTAACTGTGTGATCTATCACTAATGCAAAAAGCTAAAGTGGCTTCTATCTCTGGTTGTCACAGCCGGAGCTCTATATTTATCCTCCCTTTCTTTATAGCTGCCTCAGGTACATGTAAAATCCTAAAAAGACATATAGGAGGAAAAAATATATCATATATGCAATTATAAAGGCAAAACAGCAGTAATGCTTCAGGAATTTGATATTCTTGTGTTATCCTTGGATATCTAGAAGAAAAACTGATCTTAAATCCTTATCCTCAAAACAAAAAGGTTTAGTGTTTTTTTGAGAGGCATAATCACTGTTCCTCTTGCCACCACTATAAAACACATAATTTAACACTACCTTTATTACCACTCCCTATAGTATACATTTGACTGGCTTAATGAGACAATTTACATTGTAAAAAGCTGTACTATTGAGAGCACTCTTCATACATTGTTAAGGCATCATGTTTGAAGATGTGGTAAAATCAAGGCAAATCAGAAGGCAACAGTAAAATAGAGAGTTCCATAAATATTTTTGAGCCTATAGTTATCTAAGTGCACATTAATGTAAGGCTTCTGTAGCTAACAGTTGATCTGTGCATAGGTCAACCTAGATTTTGCAGAGGTACCTATTTGCATATAGTTCATATACTCACATGCACTATATGTAAATCACTCATTTTGAGGACTAAAAAGTAGATGTTTCATTGGAAATGTTGTGAGATACCCATTTTCTGAAAAGAACTGCTTTTCTAAAAGCAGCATCATGGCTGCTTAGATTAATGTATCACCTTGAGCAGAATAAACCCACCAGGTAACAAAAGCAGACTTCTCATATCAGGTAACACAAGCTTTAAGATCTGAAAGGATCATTATGATCACTTATTGCAGCTTCTTGTATAATGCAGCTCATAAGATGTTACACTAATTCCCTCCTCAGGCTATAACTTCATATGTGGTCAGTTTTCACTGGAAATGAGTTGTGGACAGAAGGAAGAAGTTTTATTCCCACTAGATGAATAGTGGATATTTTAGGCAGAGGTAGTCACAAATGCCTGTAAGCACAAAGCTCTTCAGCTTGGCAGTACAGTATTCCAAGCCATATTTCAAACCAAACACCTTCTACTTTAATTTATTGGTATGTAACACTTATGCCAAGATTCCTCACAGAATCTCTGACAGTTCAGAGGTACCCAATGACTGGCCCTGAGTGCAAACAAGACTCAGAGTCTTAAGTTGCTCACTTGAGATTGCTGTCTTCTTTCTTTCTGTCTGCTCTCAGTGGGAAACATATGACGGAATGCAACTTCAGAACTCTCAAAATCTGGTCCATTCCCTATTCATATGTTTTCCAAGAGCTACTAGGGTATCTACCAGTTCCTGATTAGCACAAAGCTGATTACAACAGTTCCAGGGCGTATTTGTGCTTTATTGGCAGGTAATGGAACATGAAGGATCAGGTGAAGTCCAGTTTTTTAGAAGATATCTCCCATAAACTATTACTCTTAATGAAGAGATTCTGTGTTAAGCATGGAGTGAAGAAAAGAGCAGGGAAGTGGAGATGGAAAGGGGTCTGAGGAACATCGAAGGCAACCTCTCCTGTCATAAAAGAGTAGATTTGTACTCTAGAATGCATCAAGCTAAAAATAGTGTGATGGAGACCGTAGGGTATATAACAGAGGTCTATAAAATCCTTTCAGCGACTCCATCTTCTTTTTATGTGAAGATAGAGGACATCAAATTAAACCCATGCATGTCAATCTCAAAAGCAGAGAAAACGTGCTTAAAACAAAACATATAAACCATTAAGTGTCTTGCTGCAATATATTAGTGATGACAACAGGTTCAAACGAAGGATCATTAAATTAATAGGAAAAAAAATATTTTAAGGACTATTAAACCCAGATAAACTACCTCTGGCTCAGGGGGTCCTTGTTCACAGTCCAGCTGTTTTGGGACATACCACCTCAATGCTCTTTCTACTCTCTGTTCTTCCCTTGGTGCCTGCTACTGACTGCTGTAAACCAGAAGATATTAAGACTAAACTACATGACCCATTTTGATCCTGATGAAACTTTTTAAAATCACATCACTTGGACTAGGTTGGAAATTCTTCAGTCTCTGTGGAGGGAATCTGTCAGCATCCTAGGATCACAAATAATAATACTTGCTGCCTAATTGCTGTGAATGTCTTGGTTGTTTTCCTGCCAAAATGTTGTCAAGGTGAATTATTATGCATGAAGAATACAATCTGCAGTGCGATTTTGAAATCAATCTAGTTCAAATGAACACAGCCAAACTAGTCACAAAGGATGGATATAGCTGAAGACTACTTCTATCAGCAAATAACGTATTTTCTGCCATCTTCTAAGAAAAGACAACATTGCACTATCTTCAATTTCCAGACAACCTGGGCAAGTAATTTTATTATCTATAACGTTACATTTACCAGCTTAGATGGATTTTTCAGGTTATTTTCCTCAATAAATACATTTTAAAATGTATAAAATATTTTTCAATATTCATGCCTTCAGTCTTAAGTGTTCAAAAAGAGTTTGGTAAGATCCAGCATGTTGCTATGGAATGTCAGAGTTCAGCTGAAAAATATTTGTATTTATTTGTGGATGGATTCTTTCTTTGCCTTCATGTTTCTTTATACTGCACTTGTGGAATTATACTATAAATAGAAAAATCTAATCTAGGCATTGAAACTTCAGCCAGAGAAGACTGGGTAGTTATATTTTTCTCCTTCAAATCTTCAGTAGTTTGGTCTGTTAGAAATATTTGACATGCCTGACATGCATCCATCTACACTGAAAAAATCACAGCTGCCAAAAGACATAGATTTTTTGTATTCAGCTTCAGGTATTGCTGTTCATTTGGCCACAGGGACTTAACACAAATATTTTCATCTTAGTGTTGAGTGTGTGACACTGAAATCCACAATTTCAAATCATATTTCCATTTCAGCCACACTGTCCTCAATGTAACTGTGTAAACCTGTCATGTAATAAATTAAATTGAACCCTTGAGAGCCTTGGATGGAAACACAGGAGTTTCTTACCTGAATGGATCAAGCTTTGAAAAAGACATCCCAGCCATATGGCAGATTCCAAAGGCAAAGACAACTCTCTTCTCAGCTCAAAAGAGTCTCTTTTTAACATGTGGTATCTGTTGAGCTGTATGTAGAAAGCTATTTTTCTCTGAAATCTGTTTGTCTAAATGCAGATCTTGGAGAAAGAGTCATTATCAACAGGGGATTGTGTCATTCATGTGTATGTCTGAGAGCTCATGTCAACTCTGTACAAAAACATGACTGTTTCAGTAGGACAACAGTGTCAACTGCAAGCAGACAGAGAAAGGAGAAGACTTGATTTTTTTTCTATCTCTTTGTCTGAAGGGTTGAAAGCATAGCTCACTGCTGTGCCTTCAATGGCACTAATAGGTAATCACAGCCACAGATTGCAAAAGGCATCTTCAGGGGGTGCCGTGTCTGTGTTCCATTAAAGGCAGATGGATGTCACTGACTTACTATTGATGCTCATAAAAATAGGCTTTCTTTTCAGTATAGAAAAAAAGATTTCCTCAGAATCCTTCTCATTTTCAGATGGCAATAGTAACAGCAGGTGAAATGTAATAGTAATCACTAGCCATAATGCAAAATTAAATGTCTGGCAGTATGGTAACACCTCTACACCTCAAACAGTAGCATGCCAATGTGAGCAGATGCCTATTGCCTCTTTGTGTTGACCCAGAGCTAATTTATTCACTGCCATATGTCATGCTGTCTGACTTAGATGCCTGGGTGGTAGGTATTATTCCAAAGACACCCTTTCTTAGCAATCAGTGTGCTTGTGCACACCTATGAGCACTACCTGGATGGATGGATGGATGGATGGATGGATGGATGGATGGATGGATGGATGGATGGATAGAAATACTTATTAAAAATAATAAATGCTGAAGGTCAAGGAAAGCTTTGTGAGAAAAGGCACCGAAACTAAGTTGCACATTTCTTCTTAGCCATTGTCTTATTTCCAAAACCTTGTTAAGATTGTCAAAGTGGTTTAGTGATGATGCTTGTTACTAAGAATTTGTATTCAAAAGAGAATAGTACTGGAAATACGTCACAATCTTACAGCTTTCTTCAAGTTTTTCCAAAATGTTATTCCCTGATGAAGTTAAAATCATGTAATTTGGAAGCGTGAGCAGTTGATTTATGTTAGATCACTGGTAAGGCTCTTTACACTCAATACAATAAGCTAACACAATAGATAAGAAATGTTGGGGTATTTTTCAGTGACATCTGTGAATGTACTAGGGAGAAGATTTTTGGTTAACTCACACCAGTTGTCATGTTATTTGTTAAATTATTTCTTAGGCTCTGTGGATGAAATACTGAAGCATTGGGGAATATATGTATTCTTGAGTCAGATTCTGCTCTCCAATAATGGTGGTAGTGGCAGTGATAGGGTTTTTTAGATAGCTAAAAAACTGTTCCTGACAGAAACAAGTAATATTACGAGTTTTAAATGTAACAGTATTGAAACTCTTGAACAGTTTTTAACAGGAGTACAAGTAGATTCAGAATAAGATTAAGAAAATGAAACAAACCCAAAACAAATCCCAGCTATTGTTTCAGCTGGTCTGATTATTTATAACAAAACGGGGTTATTTTCTTGGAAAACTAGTCTGAGGGATTTTGCAGTAAAGGTGTATGTGATTCTCAAGAGCAGCCATTTCTGGTTTCATGAGACTGAAAAACTTTTATTTTACAGTGCTGGAGCATGCCGGGGCTTTGTTGAAAAACTGAGAAAGAAGCGCAACCTTAGCAGAGGTGTTAGGCTTCCTCCTGTGAGAACTGGGTGGTTCTGGGGAACCCCATTAGTGAGATTTCTTAACACAAAAGCTCTTGTTTTATTCAGAAAATTCTGTGGCCTCCTGGACCCACAGGCTCTGCACCTCACAGCTGATACAATTAAATGTCTCTGCTCCAAAATGTGCGTGTAATTCTTTATCCATCTTTATCCCAGCAATGCTGACTGCTGGGAATTTTGCCCATTTAGGACTGGAATAATTTAAAAAAGTGAATAATCCCTAAATGCTAAATTTTGGCAAGTTCTAATTAAAATTTAACTAAGCAATATCTGCTCTACTGAATCTTAAAGCCTAAATCACATACGAGTTTCCAGGTTTGGCCAAAACAAACACTACCAAGGAGAATCTGTGTTGTGTTCTTCTCCTAAACTGTACAAAAATCTATCAATGTTAGAATGAAAAAATATGGTGGAATGTTCTTCTGTTAAAGTGTTTTTTGTAGAAGTCAAAGTATTTAATTTAAATATATTAAGCTTATTTATCAATCAACATGAACATTTCTAGATTATGGATTTGAATTTAATTCATAAATAGAAAACCTGGTAAAATGCACATGAAAAGAGGCCTGGAAATGTTTGCCTGTGATCCAGAACAGAACAAATTAACTTTAGCACTTGAAAATTATCTTGAAAGTATAATCATCATTTTCCACCTGTCTCTATCCTTCATATCACAATAGAGAACAGAAGTACTCAGCTCAGTTTTCTTTTTTGTCTAGCAGCAACACCCAAGTAGTCAATTATAACAAGCAACATTACTGTTATTCTTTTTTAATTAACAAAATAATCATAATATCCCATAGAGATTTCAAAAAAAGCTCACTCTAAATACCATCCTCTACCAAGCATAGTTTATATGTGCTTCATCTACAACCTCAAAAATTAGACTTAGTGTAAGCTTCTATTATACTGCTGACAATTCTGAATCTGCTTTCTTTTTAAAATCTCAGTCATGTAAATACTTTTTCATTTAAAATTGACATTAGATGCACATGCCACTATTGTTTCATTTTAAAGGAAAAGTTGAGGTAGTGTAACAGTGATGGTCAACTTCAACCCATAAGATTTTATTGTCAAAGGAAAAGCAGTTACAGTACAAGATCAGAGCTCTGTCTTATTAATCTATTTAAAAAGCAATTTCTGGATATTTCTCCTGAAAGCCAGTGTTGTTGTCCCAGTCCTGGTGTCTGATCAGCAAGATTATGCTTGTTTACTGTCTCTGACCTCAAGAATGCAGGAACAGCACAGATGATTGGATTCAAGGCCAGTGACTTTTCGCTGAAGGAAGAGTAGCCATAAGAAGTCTGACTTGTCATATTAAGGAAGAGGTGTAATGGTCTCTGATAAATAGATTTCAGTAGTGTTTCTAAAAGAATAAGTGCACTGACTTGAAGAGAAATAATTCTTCATACCTGCATATAGGAACGTTTGTAGTATCACTAAGTAAAAATCAGTTTCTCCATCTGGCATTTTTTGTGTAGAATTTCTGTTCACATCACATAGATGTCTCTGTAATGTCTCAGATTTAATTTTTTAGTCACAAATTATTTGAGGATGACATTTGTTTTTTACATTTCTTAAGTTTTGCAGAAAAAAATTTCCAAATATTTCCAAATTTGAAATGTCATGAGATTAAAAAAAAACAAAACAAAAACCCAGCCTAATCCACATTTATCTTTACTACACTGAAAGTTGCCATTTGCAGAAATTAACAAAATAGTTAAATAATTTTAGCATTATGATGTGTTCTCCCCATTCTCTCTGTCTCTATGTTTGGATGTCTGATGCTCCTCCTTCCCCCTCTACCAGGCAAAAATGCATTTTCTGTAAAGCCATGAGCATCCTACCTCCTTAATAGCACCTTGCAACACAAGGTAAAAGCACAAGATTGTCTTATATGAAGCAACACGTTGCATTACAGAAAACAGAATCCTTCAGCAAGCCCACAAAAATGAAGAATAGAGATACAAACAATAGCTTACATACAGCATTACACTGGTATGCTAATACAGCATTATGTTTCCACTGAGTGAGAAACCAGAAATATTTAGGTCAGCTCTACATGTGCAAAACTTCTATTTGGGTCAGTCTTACCCCAAGCATAAATAATGGAATTAATTAAAACCAAACTAACAGGTCAGCAATAGCTATGTGTGGTCATTGTTGTTGAAGCAAAAGGAGCCTTTTAGCCAAGTCCTATTTCCAGCCTCTTTATGAAACTCTGTGATTTAAGAAACAACTGTTTCCATATTTGAAGTGAGGTCCAGCACAAACATTACAGCTGAGGGAGAGAAGCAGAAATATAACAACCTTGCCTTAAGAACTTCTCTGAGCTGCACAGTCTGCCTGGGTGACCATCTCCTATGGCCCCAGCGTCACTGGTCTTCTATTCCTTTCTCTTACATTCCCACATTTCCACCTGTTTCTTCCCAGCACCGATCAGTCCCAGTATACCCGGCTGTTTCACGAAATGTAACTGTTTGAGTTGGGAGGTCATTGCGGGGTGGTATCTTTCCTGTTGTCTTTGCAAGGCCTATGTGATATAAGGGAAAGCAGCAGTCTGGAAGACCTCCCTCTGTGTGTTTGTTTTAGCAACTTTATAGGCATTTGTTCAGTGCAAAACATATGGTCGGACACCTCTCAAGCTGCTGGTATAGGTTTAAAACTACCAGGGACAATTAAGAAAGCAATGTAGTATTTCTTGTTCCTCCAAAGTCCACAATGTAAACAAAGTGATATATTTCATGCCTGAGAAATGGTGAATATTCTTGGCAGAGAATTTGCAATGTAATTAAAATACTAGTTAAAATAGAGGTATTAATATGACCATTAAAGGTTAAAAATTGCTGACATCTTTTTCTTTGTATGTCACAGAAGGTCAGAAAATACAAAAGAAAACTATTCCCCTTCCTCCTGCTGTGCCTGTTCACCTGAATGTTTTCAACAGTGAACAAGACAATATAAAAGGAATAAATCTTTCTCCTGTGGAAAAGGAATATCAATTCTGTAATATTTATTAATTCTCTATTTGTAATTTTTAATGGTAATTTGTAGATTCAGAAAGCTTGCATTTTGTTTACAAGAGTGCATCTCCCAGTCCTGTAAATAGTTTCCATTGACATCATGGGGTTGCCAAAGCTTGATTTGTCCCATTTCCAAGGGCTGGAGGATAACTTTATGGGCAGTGTTTGGGCTCCAGAGCTAAACAGTACATATCTGACATTTCACCTTCCTCTCCATTTAACCTGCCCCCGTCAGAATGCAACTTTGCATTCCGTTTAGGGCATGGACAAGGAAGATTAAATAAGTTAGGGAATGTTGGAATGGCAGTTTAAGAGAAGAAATAAATTAGGGACCATCCTTCTGCACTAGTAAGCAGGGACAAGTTGCTTTGCTACTTTGCATGAGTCTACCCATGCAGAATGCAAACTGACCACGGCAGAAATTGGGGAGGGTCAGGGGAGGAAGAAAGACTGGTTTTCAATTTGCATTCAAACTGACAGTTCCAGATATTCAGAATTTAAACCCATTCCTTTCTTAGACTGTTGCTTATTGTTCTGTGGACTTTCTACATCTAAAAAATTCTGTTCTTTCCAATTAACTGACTTTTGTTACATAACAAACCTTCATACGCAACTTTGAATACAAAAAACTGGAAAGACAGCACCAAATTTGGAACTTTGGAAATATAAAAACATCATACTTACAAAATAGAAAATGCTAAACCCGAAGCTTTCACCTGGAAACTGAAATACTTTCTAAAGTGCTATGGTAAATTTTTAGGCTTCACAGCTACCTTGTGCCCCTCTCTTATCTTTGTTATGTGTGAACAGAATTTAAACGTTGCATTTAAATTTCAAAGAAGAACCAAGAATAAAATTCAAGAACTCAGGAGCAGGAAACAGAAATATTTTGGTAATAATTTATTCCATCATTATCATGACTTTTTTAAAAATCTCAAGTGAATCTGTTATACAATGTATAGAATGAAAACATTTGATTTTCAAAGGTAATTTCAGAATTAAAAAGAAAATAAAAGAAAAAAATTAGACCCAGAAGCTCAAAAAACCTAAACTCATCATGTGGAAATTTCAGCTATGTCCTTAAGGAAAATTTTAGCAAAACTGATTTTCCACAGTTTGATTTGAATACGGTTGCACATTTTATTACAATATAAAGATCCTGTATTTTGCTAAGCTTTTAGTACTTGTATCAGTTTCAGTGAGGTAACAACAGTAATTTTCTACTGAAAATTAGAGCAGGTCAAAAGTTTATGTCAACATGTTCTCTTGTTTAAATTTGTTTTAGAGGTGATATTTTTGACTTTTAAAGCAAATTCAATTTTCTCTTTACTCTGCTAATTTGGCAAAATAAAAATCTGTTACTCTGTATTCTCAATATTTTTTCTTATAAAGACTGTGTATTTGAAGAACATTATTCAATATGGTAAGGAATATTGCTACTTTTCTATTGTTCATAAACAGACAGATACAGAATTAGGTATAAATTTCCAACCCATTAATAAGGTTTATCTCTTTTAGATCTGTTCATTAATCTAGTTGATAGCTATTTCCGTATATTTTATCTCCTGCTTTCATGTCTTCTGAAGCCCTATAAATGGTATGTACTCTACATGCTCTCACAGTGATCTCTTACATATATAAAAAAATTTTCTGTTTTATTTGGAATGCAGTTTTGCCTAAATATTTTTCTTTATTCTCTCAAGATGCGTAAAAAATTGATCTTCTGAGTATGAAATAAAACAGTTTTTTGCAGGTTATCCAAGGTATTTATTAACACCTTTGCATTCGCACTAGGTTTACACTCACTCATATTCCATCTAAGATTCATCAATGTACCTAAAGTTTTAAAAGGTACACTTATTTGATATTTACATACAATATGTTCTAGAAGAATTTTCCAAGCTTGCCTTCTTACAAGCTTGTATTCTTACTACTCTTCTGCTTCAGACCATTATTTTGAAATGAGGATTCCTTTTAATCTGAAAAAGTCTAAATGTACGCCATGCCAGAATTATGTAGCACAAAAAAAAGCACATACTTGGAGACCCAACTTGAAACCACATTTGCCCCAAACCCAATGAGTTAGAGCTGAAGTTGAAAGAAAGGCAAACAAATAAACAATCCTTTCCTTATAAAACTTTAATGTAAATTAAGACCTTCTAAATGGTGTCAATACAGAAATTCTGGAAATTGAGAGCATCTGATAAATTTATTCCCAATGAGGTCAAAGAAAAGGCTCACAGTAACTTCAGTAAGCTTTATAATAAACCATAATAATAATAATAAACCATAAACAATAAATAATAATGAACCATAAATAATAAACCATATCTCCCAGAGTATGTAATACCATAGCCATATCAGTGGAAAAAGGGAAAGTGGCATTTGAAAATATAGGCAAGCAGCTGATATGAACACTCATGTTTTAGAAACCTTTGTTTCTAAAAGCAGTGCCAGATAGTCCCATCTTCAAAATGAGAAGGGAGTATTGGTCTCTGCTTTACCTGGGACTGGTAAAATGAAGAATCTATAAACCCAGTATAGATGCTGTCTGTCTACAGTTGTTTTATGCAGAAACAGATAAATCCTTCTCATAAATATGACTTGATTTTTTTGTTTATTTCTTTTATAAACTTTACCATTCATGTAAGTCATGTAACTAAAGATACAAGAACATGAGGGAACTTTCTGTATATTATTTCTTCAACACTTCTCAGTAACATTACATTCTTGGTAACACAATAGTCTTATAGCTTAGATTTTTTTCTTCTGAAAAATAGGAAAAGATTTCTTCAATATAATCAGTTTCTTCACTCGTTTATTTTTTTAATGTACTATTTTCAGAAAAGATGCACTGGGTATAATTAGAGCAATAATTGTCAAAATATCTAAAAGTCATGTAGCTTTAAGAAACCTTGCAAATTTCAGATAATTTATAGATTCTCTTTTCCTTCTTTAGTCTGAACATTTGCTTGTAAAGACATATAGGATGAAATTCTTTCTCTGCTGAAGGTTGCAGAAGCTAAGCATGACTCAGTGGATATTTTTACTTCTTCGCTGTGTTCAGTATCAACAACTTTAGCAGAGACTTGAAAAAGAATGGTCGAATCTATTTTTCATCTCATCAAGTATCTTCACACAACAGCATTATAATTTATACCTATTATCTGCACAAGAGACTGGCTCTTGTGTCAGGTTAGTATAATGCTGTGTAGATGTTTAGCCAATTTTTGTTATAGCTGATAAAATGTTTTCATAAGAATTTTCCTCTCTTTTCTTCTTCTGTCATTTCTTCTTTTTGCAGGTCCCAAGAAAAAATCTTTTTCTCAAATAATTTTTATTTTATCCTGTCCTTTATTTTCAATTGAAATACATGATTTCTTTTCAGAAAACATATTCTGAACGTCTTCCCAAGCAATTCCTCAAATTCTATGTATTGTTCTCTTCTATGTTCTCCTGAATATCTGATACATCCTGACAGTTTGAGAAAGTCCACCTTTTTCTTTAGTATTTTGCCCATCTTCCACTGGTTAAATTTTTCAGTGCATCCCACTCCCTTCTCTGCAGCTCCTCACTGCTTTCATGATATGTTTTAAATTTGTAAATATTTTATTCTGTAACCTCTGTTTCAGGCCTGAGTAATCTCCTGGAGAATTTAAAGACAATATCCCACCCTGGCAGTGCATGGATGCACCTCTGCCTTCTTGGCCTGTTGCAGCTGATTAAAGAAGCAATCGTTGAGGGTAGACTTCAGCCTTTTGCAGCGTTAGGGTGAATCCTGTTAGCAGAAGCAGAGGTTTCATAATGGGATGGAGGTGTAGGCCATCTCTGCACAGGCTCAGTGTTTAGGAGGCCCTAGAAGAGAGGTCATAAGGATCCAATCCATTGATCAACTCTATGGGATGTGACAGAGACATCAGATGATAGATTTCTTGAAGACAAAGTAACCATAATTATAATTTTCCTATTATGATTACCAGTGGGGTTAATGTAAATACCTATGTCTGACAGACAGCCAAATAAAAGCACAAAGTTAGACTGGATGCAAATGTCAGGCATTTGAGGTGGCTAAAGATGAGACAAGGAGAGCAGCAGCCAAACAACCACAGCAGGGGCACGCTGGGAAGTGAGTACCATATGGGTAAAAATGAGATTTTTTCACCATGTCCAAGAAACCTTGAGGTGAGTAGGAATATTATCCACAGGTACACATTTAAATGAACACAAGATCTTTCACTTCAGTGTCTTTGAACACTTTTTTAACCAAAGGGATTTTCTAATAAAAATGTAACACTAAGTCTGTTACTTAAAACAGCTTTAATAGGAAAAAGGGTTATTAAAGCTTACAGGCCTTTTGAAGGAATAAAACTTTTGAGGGTTTGGCCAAGAAGTGTGGGTCAGCCTTGAATGAATGAGAAGACACATTCAAGTTTAGCTGCAGGCTAAATTGGAAACAAAATCCTCATTTAACATTATGAAAAGTTTTAGTAATTTTGACTTCTAGAACATGTCCTTCTCTCAACTCTTCTTACATGAAAGCACACAATTCCTGTTCTGGGACAGTGTCTTCCAGACAAGATTTACTGACGGTGGAAAATAAAGAACAAGGAAGACAGGCATTGAATGAATGTCTGCACAGACTTCAGGAATGCCAGAATAACAGCTCTGATTGCTAGGGTGTCATATAGCTCCTAAGAGCAGAACCACAAGGGAAAAGATGGTTCCCAGAAGTGTAATTAGAAAAACAAAGAGTATGCAAAGATTTACTACTGACTATTGTGAAAATTTATTTAAGCTTTTTTAATCAGGCTTTTAAGAAAATATTAAATTGGTTTTGTAATTAAAAATTATTTTGTTTTCAATAAAAGAAATAATTTTCAAAAGCCCCAAATTAACCCTTTCAATCAAACAGGAATTACATCTTTCCAAACCAGTACAAAATTACTGAAAATCTTGTTTTTTCTAATGATTAAAAAAAGGCCAAAATATCTAACAAAAGTAAAAAATGCCTATGGAAAAAAGTTTGATGAGCACTTCTAGTAACTCGGAGACCCCACACATTTCAGGGAACTAAATCATAATATCAGAATAAAATTTAACTTTTAAAAAAAGAGGATTACCTTCTAATCCTGAACTCTGATCAAGCCAACATAGCAACATAAAAAATAAATCATAAAATACAGCAATGTTTTCTATTTAGAAAGATAATGAGAAAGGATAGGGGAAGTGTCACACACTCAGGAACCCTCAATGTGTTCATGGTTCCTTCCACTTGCCAGTATCCTAATCTCCACCCAGAGATCAGAGGTGGGGATCTGCCCCTCAGTTCAGGACCACACTTACAGCACTCATGGTATTACGGATAGACAGGCATGATATGTTGTAAGGTGGCCAGGGTGGCAGAGGGCAAAAGATCTCCACATCCCACAGATCCAGCAACTGACAGAAGTGTGAGGTAGTTTTAGGACTTCCTAGGGTCTAACCAATTAGATATGAGCTAATTTGTGTATGTCTGCATGTTCTGCAATCCCATGTCTGACAGCAAGAAAAATACTGTCTAAAGCTGCTGATGTAGGGCCAGATTGCATCACTGCCCATCAGACATGTGAAAACCTTGTCATCAAGGAAGGCACTGCAAGCTCTGCAGGAGTAAGGGCTCCTCAGAGTGAGCAGGTGGTTCAGAATAGGAGTCTACAGTGATCAGTCTGAAGATTAATCCCTTTTAGCCAAAGCAAAAGCCCTCACTGACTTCATCAAGCTTTGGGTTTGTGTCTGTGCCCCCTGTCAGAGAGAAAGGCCCAATGCTCAAGCATGTGGCAAGGAGGAAAGCTGGGACATGGCAGTTGAAATACATCTCATCAGCACTAAAGATTAGATCATCAGCTGAAAACAAAGTGTACTCGAAGAAGGTACATCTTCCAGAGGGTGTTAGAGAGATTAACATGTAACAGAAATTTTGGCACTTAAAAGTTCAGTCTGGCACTGCCTTTTGTGTTCCAAGCAGTTACCACCTCAAAGGCCATCCTTCAGAAGACAGTGACAAAGACAACTGAGTCCAAGAGGTCTACCAAATAGCTAGGACCCCAAAAGGAAGATTGTCATGGGCAAACGAAGCAGCTGCCAAATCCACTATTTTATTGGTGGTACCACTAGATGGTATCCATTCACTGTTTCCCAGGTTGGTTTTTTTTTTTTTGTCAGTTGCTTTGTCAACCTCCACTGGCACAAAAGTACTTAAACCAGTATTTAGGGAGTCTAAGCAAGTGACTATTTTTTTTTTTAATAATATTTTTTTTGCTTCTATTAGACATTCATGACAAACAACACAAAAGGAGTCATATAAGTACATCCTTTGCATCTGTCTCTGCTGCTTAGTGTGGAGATCCCTAGCCAGAAACAGAAATGTTGCCTTGATAGCCAGGCCTGCAAGCAGCATGTTTCAGTCTCTGAGCACTTTGCCAGAGGTATCTGCTAAGCCTGTTACCAGAGGAGGACAAAGAACTGTGCTGTGCAAAAGAAGAGGTGTGTGAAGAAATCAACAAGCAAGGAGCATAAACCCATCTTCCAAACTCAACTGTTCCCAGTTAAGTGCAATGATAGAAAAAAATTTTTGCTCCCTTAGCACGAGTGTCAGCTAATGGGGTGATTGAGGAGTTATCATTCAGCTGGTTTAGATTACAATGAACATTTTATGCTTTTAGGCTAATCCAGTAACAGGTGGACTCTGTTTATTTTTCATTCTTTAAGGGGAAACCCTGTTTGGAATTAATTGTGAATTGCTGCTTTCAGCTTCTTTAGCTTTAATGATTTTACTTGGAAGTCCTTCACCATAAGCAACGTAAGATTCTGTCATTCTGTCATTCTCAGTTATTACAAGAGTCTGCTTCCATTCCCACTGTGTTCCTTAAGAACTGTAACACATAAGAATACTTGCCCACAAAATGATAGAGTGCAGATTTTCTGCAAAATGTTAATCCAAGTTTTGGTAGCTCTTTTATCCTCTTGCACCAATATTGTTTATCTTTATTTTTGCCATATATCTAGATGTGATTTTAACCTGTGCTTTGCTTCTCCTTGTTAATGGAACCCCACGGCCAGACAATAATTTGCTTTAGAAATGTATGTTCTTCATAACAGAAGAAATGGTAAAGGTTAATCTATCAGCTATTCTTGCAGTAAAGTATGGGACTGTTTCATCTTCATTGCTTTCTCAGGTCTGTCACTCTTATTTGACCTTTAGAAAAGAACAAGGAAGAGGAATTTTCTTAGAAGGAGTTGGTGCAGCACTGCTACAGGTACAGGGAAATCATAGTAAAACATAGCTCAAAACCTATGTCCAGCCCCTTCTGGGCTGGACTAAAAGAAACCAAATCCTTGGGCCAACAAAGTAGCTCTCAGCAGCTTGCCAGAGATGCATCTGGGCAAGCAAGATACTGCATCTGACTATAGAAGCCTATGGCAGTATCTCTGACTGGCAGGAAACGGAAAGCTCAGAGACGTAATTATCTGTTGGCATTTACAGGGAAAGTGTTGTGATTTAGGGATGATAAAGGGAAGTCATCCCACAAGGTGCTTCAGAATTCTTCATGCTTAGAATCATGATGCAGAGTGCTGGATTATGCTAGTGGCTTTTTATATTTGTGTATGTGTGTATTAACGTGCCTATTGAGCGCACACGCTGCAGCAATGCTTACCCAAAATGCTGACCACTGTGCTAGGTAGTATATGTGCTAAACAAACTTCTCAGTTTTAAAGAGAATACAGTCAACCTGAGTCAGTTTATAGAGCACAAGGGAGAATTCAAAGCTCACATTTCAAACTGCTTCTTTTTTTGTCTCAGTACAGTTCTTCAGCGGAAGCACTTTTGTAATTCCTGATGGCCAGTGTGACAGCCTATGCAGTATTTTATTTGATCTCTCTGCCTATAGTTCTCTCTTGAATAAACAGTTTTTCCCAATGGATCTGCAACACAATTTATGAAGCAAAGTTTATTTGTTTTGTTTCAGTGTTCTAGCACAACCAGGCATTTTTGAGGTGTTCAAACAGGCACAGGCTTCTATCCCCCTGCTATTCAGAGAAGAGTAGTAAACCCATTCATTTACAGTTTCAAAAAGTGTCAGTTACAAAGAAGTTTTGCAGTTAACTCCACCAGCAGCTTGCCTGAGCTTTTCTTGACCCGTGAAGAGTACTATAAACTATGGGACATCAAACTTTTCTATGAGGCATTCAGGACATGTGGATCCATTTCTAACCAGAAACTTCTGAAAATAGCCTATGTCTTGATGAATACAAAGAACATTTCAGCTCTTGTGCTGAATCATATAATATTAACTGAATTACTGGTAATTTAAAATTATCTGCATATTTGCTTCAGAATAGTTCTGACAACATGCAAGACAGTGAGGAAATTAAACGACCATCAAGAAGAACAGACTGATGTGATGTTCAGAGGTTTTCAGTGCTCTGAAGACCTGTATGACCTGTGACCATCTGCTTCAAGCTTTCTCTATTATTGACATAGAACAAAAGTCACTTAGCTGCTTACCAGCAAGCTTATGCCTTTGCACCACCAAGCCAGAGTGAAAACAGGAACAAGGGTGCAAGTGTCAAGCACTGCCAACCTTAGTATGACTGGTTTATGCCAGCTCTGGAATGAGCTGTGAGAGCAGGTGATGATAAACATTGTCATATTGCAATTAGGCCAACACTTCCTTCTAATAATATAAACCAAGCTCATTTAAAGAAAACTTGCTCAACAAAGAAGCTGAATTATTTTTTTACAGGTTTAGAGATATATAAGGGATTGCCTGAATCCTTACAAAAACCGAGGGGTAGCTGGAGTCCTTTGGACACTTGTGCAGACAAGGTTCATGCCCCATCTCAGTATGGGGCCTATGGAGGGGAAAAACTAAATCAAAAGTTAAATGCAACAAATTAATATAAAGTAGTATCTTCTGAGCAGGGCTGACGGGATCTTGCTTCCTCTGGATTTGCAAGTCCCAGCTGATTTCCTGTTCTCTAGTAACATGCAGGCTCCAGCTAAAGCTTCTTCTGCAGTTGAGTTATGAATGGAAACTGTCTTCTATGATTTTTTTCTTACACCTAAGAAGTGCAATTACTTACTGAAGCTTTGAAGGTAGTATTTATCATACTTGATTGCTCTCTCCAGCTGCTCAGCTTCATAAAATTTTTAAGTACTCTGCCTGTGCAAGACTTCCTACTCTCTTTGTCAAGTAGGCTGGAAATTGGCCAATGTGTCCTTATAGTCATAAGAGAAGAGCACAAACTGACACACAAAAAGACAGATAGATACACAGAGTACATGGCAGTTTTTCTGCTGGCTCCAGGCTGAAATGCTGACACAAGGCAGCAATTACAGAGAAAGCTACAAATAAAACCCATCTGGATTTTTTTGAGCTTAACTAAGAACCCACAGAACAAAGAACTGCACTGCCCCAGTGACAATGGCTTGGAATTGTGTACTGGGCAGCTGTATACATTTCCCTGGCATATGGAGCCAGGCATTGGTGAAAATACAGCCCAGAAAAAAGCAGAGCCAGATACAATAATCTGTGGTTGGTATGAAGCAATACATGGTTATATGAAAAATAGTTCTTACAGGAAAAGAGGAACAAGAAGAAAGGTAGATCTTCTCAAACTGTTTCTTTCCTTCTGGATAGGGCAGCTCTGCCTACATCTTTTTAAAGGTTAAACCACAGCTGCTCTCTATTCTTTTTCTCTCCTTAAGCTCTGAATACTGACATACCTCAGCTTCTACAAAAATCCAATTCAGCTGGGCAGGTGAGGCTTTTTGGCTCTGAAATCAATGTAAACCCCTCCAGAATCTGCCTAAAAAACCTTCTCCAATAACTATTGAAATTTCAGGACTTAGGATAAGATGATATACAAGATACTGCAATTTAGGATTTATTTTAGGAACCATTACAAAAAAATAAATAGAGAAATTGTCACTACTTAAAAGTGGGTTTTGTGGTTAGCTGTACTTCAAAGTAACCAAGTTATTTCCTACAAAACTACCATAATTCCTTTGGCATTAGTCTTACTTGCTGATTATATGCTGCCATACATAAAAGTTGCACCAAAACCAGTAGATAGTGCAAGAACTATGGTATCTGCTACTGTTTGGCATCCTCCACTAGTCCTTTTTCCACCAGGAAGCTGTGGCTAAATAAAATGCAATGATATAAAAGGAAGTGGAATGATTTAAGAGTCACTTAGGGTATTTTAGTTCATATTTGCTTCATGTGAAGATTTCCTGACTCACTTCAGAATCCCAAGTTCTTTTGTCTTATACAGATTTCCAAAAGTCTTTGATCAAAGCTAAAGGATCGACATGCCTAGTGGAAATGCTTGACCACTTACTACTTGTATTTCTTGAGGATAAATAATACTGCTGGGCAATTCAGGGCTTCCATCAAGGAAGCAATTTGTATGCTTGTATGCTATGCTTTACAAGGGAACTGAGTACATGCCAGAAACAAATAGTCTGTACTTATCTGATGTATTACTCCTCAAATGGATAGCTTGACATAACTCAAAAAGATGAATAACATGGACCACACAGGCTTTAAAAAGTCAATATGTACTCTCCCTCCCTATGAACAAAGATGGGGTATCTCCCCCCAGTATATTTCAGCCCTGTGCCAAAATGCTTCACTCAACTGTACCTACCTTGCAAAACCTTGGGTTGTCAGCCATGGGTCTTAGTAATAAAATTATCTGTGTTCACTTAGATTGTTCATTATTGCTAGGATGGAGTATCTAAAGTTCGCAGCCAAGGTTATAGACGAAACAGCCTGGATGATATACAGTTTGAAAAGTTGTTACTGCCAGACCAATACAATCTCTGTGAACTCCAGTTGTGGTGTATGCATTAGCCTACATAAAAAGCTGGAGGAGCTATGATACATGCAGTTCAATAAAAAGAAGATTGAGACATGATTTCAACACCAGTTATGTGAAAGAAGACATGACAAGATAGTTCTTTAACCAGTAAAGGACTAAAAAGATTCAACAGGTGAAGCTAGACAGATTCAGACAAGAAGTATTAATTACATTATTAAGGGAAGGTGGTTAGCCATTGGAACAACATATGCTGTGCCTGTGCTAGATAAATCCTTATTTGAAGAATCAGGGTAAAATACTGTGTCCAGTTAAGAGTCCCCAAGAATCTGGGGAGGCATGCTGGATGTATGTCTAAAGGGTGTGCTTCAACTCCAGAAGGTGGAGAAATCATGGTCATCTATGTGACTCATTTTCAAGATGGGAGATCGGATCCCCACAGGGGTCTTGTGTTTTCTCAAACTCCTGGAATAAGAGACAGCCTTGGCTGGCTGTTACATCTAGCTGTCCAAACAGGGAATACTTGATGGAAGTACTCAGAGGAGACAAAAAGACAAAATAGCTTGTCCATGACCAAAAATATGGCATCACCATGACAAGACCTCTTATCTCTCTGCTCTTAAAATGGTTATTCTCACGTCGACCATATTGCCTCCATCTGTGGTTGGTTACACATGTCTATTTGTGGAACATCTGACTTGTATTAAAATTTCTAACCCTTTTAGTGATGAGACTTCCATAGGATTTTGTTCAGAAACTGGGCAAGGTTTCTTATTAACTGACTTCCAAGCTGTTAACTGTATGTGACTCAGGTCTGTATTTTGTGTCTGAGAGATAATACATTCACATGCATTTTTAAACCGATTCATTTAAGTTTTCCTGAAGCTTCAGCACCTTAGTCCTTTAGGCATTCTTAGGACTTTTTAGTTCCATTAGACTTTAATTTGTATCAGAAATCATATTTAAAGCCCACTGGTATGCTTCATGAAGCTTGATGATCTAAGTGGTAAGGTAATATACTGATACTAAAACCCCTCAGATTTGGTGTTTGATATGCCCCTGGGCCATGGTGCCTTCCTATTTGATATGATCTTCCTTTCTCCTAATACTCCTTGCATTATCAGGCTAAGATATATTTATGAACTTTGAAAATGTGCTACTCTTTGTAGCTGTGACAGTTTAAAACAGAAAAAAAGAACCAGAACAAACCCATGAAGTCTGCAAGGAGAGGTGGTACCTTTGACTTCCCAGTTCCTATTACTGAAAGCAACAGATGAACTTTCAGGCACATAAATCTTTCACCTGCCATCTCTAAGTGATATAGATGATACCATTTGTCAGCACTGAAAGTGATGTAGATGTGATACCTCATAAAAATTCTTGAATGCTTTTTCAGAAGACCACAAAACCATTAGGAAAATTATTCTGTGTGCAACTGGTGAACTTGCCAGGAAGGACCAGACCCTCACTGGTAGCCTTAGCTTCTACCCTTAATACAGTTTCCAATATATTTATTCAGAGATATTTCATCAGACTTTCCTGCAGTATGGAATGCATGTGGATGTGTTTACATAACACTGTTCTAGTGTCTCCAAAGGACTATTCCAAATGATAGCATAGACTTGTCCTAACAGAACCCTTTTCTAAAGGTTCCAGGAAAGGTTTCCTAAAGAAGCACCACACAACACATCTATGAGTCAAGTCTTCGTACTGATAGAAGTATGTGCCACTTCTCTGCAAGCTGTATCATTTTCAGACTTTCACTGTTGTTGGAATTAACTCTAGCTGTCACATTTGTAATCTTGGCTTTGCCAGAAGTGACAGAACTCTGTGGATTAAACTCAGTTTAAAGAACCATCACATGAGAAGAGACACCTGAAAACCGAAGTAAACACCCTATCATTTTTACAATGGAAAAACAGAGGTGATAGAAGTTCCATGGGCTGTATTCCAGTTCTTGTGCTTAAAAAGGAAGAAAAAGCAAAAGGAAACATGGGGTCACTTTTTCTGTCACAGTCTACTGTATCAGCCCCTAACTAATTCATGGGGATCCAATCCAACCTCTACTGTAAAGAGCTGTAGTGTCTCTGTAGTGTAGAGTAGTATAGTCTCTCTCTGTGGAGAGCACCCCATAAACTGGAGGAGTCTGCCTTGCATCAGCAGGGATGTCCTTCGCAGCAACCAAAAAGGAATTGGATGGATGTTTTTCCTCCTAGATGTCATGCAATCACTTCTAGCATTTTATAAATGCAACAATTCTGTGTGGGTGGCATTCTGCACTGTATTCTATTAAGATGAATCTTCACCACAGTGATAAATGAAGCTCTGGGGGAACACCATAAGTTTCTACCCACTTTATTGTAGCATATAATAGGGTTTCATTGGAGAACTGAGTTGATGTGGATAGTGTGTGCAGACCTTGAGCAACAGAGTTCAGTAAAGCTGGGTGCTCAACCTGGTTACATCTGTGTCTATAAAAGGATGACTCACAGTTGACTGTTTTCTCTCATTTTTGCCATGACACCAGATATTTAGAGTCATCTGGCACCATTATTGACTGTCATTTCAGCAATTGTGGCAGTTCATCTGCTGCAAATTAGCCTTTAGGTCTGGTCAATCCATGTCCTACCCTCCCTGGAGTTCCCATGTCCTTAAAATGCCTAATGAAACTCCCTACTACTTACAGACCTTCTTGACTTCCTCTCCAACTCTTTCTTCCTCCTGACTGAAGGGCCCACTAGTTTTCCTTAAAATCTATGGGCAGCAATCAAAGAGAAAACTCCAATAAACCAAACAAGTTATTTTTGAGCATTTCATTCTTTCAACTCTTATTCAGCTTTGGAGCTCTTTAAATCTGTTTTTCTTTCAAATGCTGATCCCTTGATACTACCCTCAACAGCAGGGGTAAAGGTTCCTATTCTTATCTTCATGCTACACAACTTCCTCTCTCAACTTTAGATGTTCCAAGCAACATAGTTACATCCCAGATTACAAGCACTGCACAAGAACAGAGTCTTATGACTTCCACAAAGTCCAGGGTTAGGTTTACACTCTGCTTCCTAACCCTGTAAACGCTTTTGATAGCATTATTGCTGTAACTCTTTCAGAAGAAAGGATGAAACTGGGAGTGATGGAGGCCGTAGTTTTCAGTCTGAATCTAGTTTTCTGTTAAAGATCTTGATGATTCCTTTCAGATTTTTGATATTTCCTCCTCTTCCCATCCTATTCAAACATATGTTTTCTAGGAATGTAGACAGTCTTGGTGGGACCCAGGAGGACTGGATTTTCATGTATGTTTCTGCAGCCAAATTAATGTAGTTCAAAACACACTGCATGGATGTGTGCTTCATGTCCTCAGAACCTGCTAAGCACTTACAATTGCTTCAGAAAATAAAGTTGTTCCATTTCAAGCACTGAACAAAGAATATTTTCCATATGGCTTTTTCTTCCACACCAGAGGGACCTCTGTCATCTTCCAAGTATGCATCCATTCCTTTGTGTCCACACTGCAAAATGAAGCCCGAATATACTTATCAACTATTCTTTTTTTTTTTTTTTTTTTTTTTTTTTTTTTAACATGAAATGTGTTCCTTATGGATCTAAACTAGTTACTCATTAATGACAAAAATTTCCAAGATATGCCACCATTCTTTTTATTTCAGCACAGGTGTGAGCCCCTTCACAAACACAGATTATAGTTTTACCTGTCTGGCAGGCATGCGTAGACAAATTAAGGCCAACTCCAGAGCTTTGTGGAGAGGAGTCATGCATCTAGATATCTTAGTGTAAGCCTGAACTTTTTTTTTTGCAGATGGGTAGAGTGGATAGAGCCTAGCCCACAGACAGTTTTTTAGCTTTTCTAAAGCAGAATGTGAATTGTGTCAGACCAATAGGTAGAAATGTGGACCGAAATACACGGGTTGAAGTGCTTCTCTGAGGCCCATTTGCCACACACGAGCTTCTGTGTGCTCCTATCCACTTTCTTGCTCCCATGCATTAAGTACAAAGAAAAAAGTTTGTCACCTGAGACTAACACTCACAGAGCCTTACAGCAGCTGTGCTGGCTCCAACCTGCTTTTGCTGCTGTTTTCTCTTTTCATGTAGGATTTCTGTCATGATTGAAAGACTGGGGGAAAAAAAAGGCAATATAGGTACCAGAAGTGTGGCCAGAACGCATTGATCTTGGACCATTCATTCACTCCTATTGCTGGTGGGATGTATGGAGTCATACAGCTCTAAGACACAACAGAGGCTGCTCTGTCTCTTGAAAGAAAAAAAGGGAAATTTATATGGAGTTACACTCTTCATTTCTCTACTGTTGACATTCCTTCTCAAATCACAAGGGTGAACTTACTGAGAAGGTGTAGCTCCTCTGCTGGCTAGATCTACTAATTAAAGCTCATGTGAGAGCCCAGTGAGAATTGTCACAGCCTTAAGGGCAACCCCCAGAAAAACAAACTTTATTTCATTCACAAAGTTCACAACATTCAGAGTCTAACACTGCACATTCATGGAACTTGATCAATAGGTTGGGACTGTGTCACATAGGAAAATAGAAGATAGTGAAATGTCATCTCGCTCAGAAGGAAAGACACAGTTCTATTAATGGAAGAGAGAGGTCAGGATTTGTTTTGCAATAGTGTACAAAATAGAGAGATATGGGGTCAGTAGTACAAAAGCTGAGTTACCCTGAAGAGCAGGCTGTCAAATTTCCACACTGAATCAGATTCTTCATCAAAAAGAGGATTTTAACTGATTTTCAAAGGCATTTAAGAGCCTAGATTCGTTTCTATTTCCCTCACTTTCAAACAAATCAATGATTGACTGAGGCTCTGAATCATATCTCCAGCACAAACAAGGAGCAAGGGAAGCATGGTTTGTTCTTCCATCTGTTACTCAAAGCAGGCTGCCTATATCTCATTAACTATAGCTCAGCCTGGAGAGCACTGAAAAAGTCAGTCTTGCACAAAACACAAAACAGAGCTTCAAGTGTTATTTCATACAATGGTAAAATTCAACTTCTAGGCCTTTTTTTTTTTTTTGGTTTTGTTTATTTTTATAGCATTCCACTGTTTCAGAAATACTCATAAATTGTCATACCCCAAAACCGTGCCTGTGGCTGATTCCAACCACAGAACATAAAAGCCCACTTCTCCAAGTGCTAGTACAGCAGTAATGCAGATGGGATTTCTCAGGAATGTTGGCTGCTCTTGTACTGGTTAATGATGGCTAGAGGAAAAAACAAAAAAATAGTAAAACATAACCCAGAAGGACCTAAGTCAGCAAACGTTAAATCTGTCATTCTTTGAAGCAAACAAATGATTCGCTTGCATGATGTTGCCTTGTGTTGATCACTACAGCCATTCAGAACATCCCTAAATATTTTTAAACAAATTATACTTGGTAATGATGAAACAGTTGCAAAAAAGTAGTAATATAATAAACAGAAATAAAATAAATTCTAGCATTTACCCCCCCTAGGATACAGTGTTAATTATTCTTGGTCATGTGGATATCATAAAAATATATTTAATATTAACACACTTTGGATAAAGGACATGCTTATTGCAAAAAGGCAGATCTAGCAGGAGGGAAACAGGCCATATGAGTGTATTTGCTATATAAGAACATCATCTATCCTAGGAGTTACAGCTTGTATGTTTAGCCAAGATACTGGTGCCAGCTATTCTGTTGTTTTATAATTAACAAAGGAAGAGCTAGATTGAGGGTTTGGGTCAGTGTTGTTATCTTTCATATGTTAACAATTTCAGAGATTCTTTCCTCTTCTTTTCTTTAGAGTATGGAAAGGGAAGGGATGCTAGCAAACACAGCAGAAAGCACTGTTTTCTGGCCCTGCTCAGGCCCCTGGAATCCATCCCAGCAATCTGAGTTTGAATCAGAGGATGACTTTTCAAAAAGCACAGCCTTGACTGAATTAAGCAAGAACAAAAGGCATTCAGTGGAGAATTAAGTTTGAACCAGGTATGTCTCTGGAAGATCTTGCCATCTATCCTTGATGTCTAGGCCTCATCATTACATTAATAGTGAAATGACAAATAATGCCAAGGTGTCTGTAGTCACTAAAATCGGCTTATGCCATTTGGGAATATCATGGAGAAGACCACAGCTTTGCATCCTCACAGTCACTGAAGGAACTTCACATTAGTCTATTTGTTTGCTTTGGAATTTTTGCTCTGAGAACACAAAAGAAAGGTATCTATCAGTCTCTTCGGGGCCAGTAATGTTCTTGAGTGCATGCTTGTCTTTAAGCACAAGTCACTTAACTAAATTTAAAATGGCCACTTGATGACAATGATTTCCTGAGGAGTAGCCTGTATTTTCTGAAAGTAAATTTCAGATCTCTAGGCAAGGCAAAATTTTCATGAAGTTTGTTAGAAAAGGTGATTTATGAAATACAAATGTCTGCATCAAGTAACAGAAAAAATAGTCTAGCTTGTCTCAAAAATAACATCAAAAAAAGCACCTAACCAATCAATATAATGAATAAACTACAACTCAAATTACTACCATCCTAACAAACAAACCATTGGAGTCTTCCCAATAAAGAGCAAAGAAATATCTGAATTAGATTGTGGACGGTTAACACATATATACACACACTTACACATGCATTGAGTGATATTTTTTTCAGTGATTGAACTTATTTATTGTACAAACAACAGGATTATTAAAAGTATTTTTAACCTTTTATCTCCATATAGTTGAGTAGTCTCAAAATTAAAATCTTGTGCACCTCCCCACCCTCTGCTGCTCTCAGATTCATGAGGTTTTTGCCATAAAATTACCTGCATAGTTTCCACTGCAAGGGGGAAATCTTAATGATGGTTTGGACACAAAAATATGTGCACTCACATGCTAACAGAGACATGGAGCTGCCAGTGAATAGGGCCTTCATCCTTGGGCTGTCTAACCTATACAGTAGAAATGGTAAGGAATAATATGTGCTTTGGAAATACTGATAAAATTATTCATGGGAAAAAAAACCCAAAACAACCCAAAGCACAAACCAGTGGAAAAAAAGCAGTAGGTAGAATTTAACTTTAAAATAAACATCCTGCTAGTTAAATCTTTCACTCTCTTGATACTGAGCATGAAAATTTGCTATTATCTTAACTTCCTATTATGTCCTGAGGCTGATTTGCTTCTTAAAGTCCCTACAGTAGGAATAAACAAAACTTGTATGATTAGTTTTTCAGGTTTTATTCATGTGATTTCACCAGCTGTTGGGTTTTTTTTTTTTTGGGGGGGGGGGAAGGAGTGGATTATGGTTAGCATGTTTTCTCAAATTAACAGCAACTTCATTAAAACTATTAAGAAAATGTGAGATAACTGAGGAAATAAGTTGGTGTGTCTGGATTGGAAAAGACTGTTTTTCCTTACTCGAAAATGGAAACCTCTGTCCAGACCTCAAAATGCTGTCTCTTTGCAAAGTGCTGAAAGTTCCATGTTTCAGAAAGCTGTATGTAGTCTGATGCCCTTTAGCAGCCTTCTTCCTGTGCTCATGCTGCCTTTTGTGTTTGTTTCTAACAGCAAGATACTTGAAGATCCTTACTTTTTAAATCAGTACAATCTGGACCAAATTTCTATCTGTTACATACTTCACAGTTATTTTTCCTTTTTTCTTTTCCTACCTGAGTGGAAGTGAATGTACAGTAACATTCAGACCAATATACCAGGAGCAGGCAGTGCTTTTTTATTCTCTCTTTAATGATAGACCACTCCATCCTGTCAAAAATATCTGGAAGCTGCATACTATCAAATAAAGATTCCTTTTCAGGAGATGTAGGCAATTAAGAAATAGATATATTTAGGTGAAATCCTATCCATTTCAATGAACAGAGCATGCAGTTAGGATGCTGGAAGATGCCAGGAGGCCAACAGAGGTAAAATGAAGAAATCAGAGGACCCCTTCATGTGAATTACCAGCACTGGAGAGAAAAAAAAAAAAAGCGCACTGGTCTAAGATATATCCAAAACAATGGTTTGGGACAATAGATCAAGGGAGCAGATTTATATGTTTTCACTTAGGAGTAGGATAGTTTAAAATCAGGATAATTTTGTTTAGATGCAACTATGCCATCACTCAGATGCAAGTGCAAAAAATGGTTTTGTTGTAATCCACCGTTCAACTTCGCCTTTTAAGCACACCTGGAATTTGCTCCCTTATATTTTAAAATTTGAAAAATAATTCAAAAATTCCTGAAATGGATTGGGAAGTGTTTAAAGATAGGAGTAATGCTGCCCCAAATTTTCTACCTGTTTTTACAGAGTAAGAAAAAAAAAACTCTTGAAAAGCACATTCAGATTTTTTTTTCTCTTACCAGTGACTACATTTGTTCCTCTGGTCCTCTCTGCCGTTCTATCTGCTGATAAAATACACCACCATGCTCATAGGTGGTAATGTTATCATGTTTTCATGGCTACAGAAACACGGACAGAGTGCTGTGTAATGTTATCCTCTCTGCTAATAAGGTTGTTAGCTCAAGATGTGTCGCAGATCCCACACTGTCCTAGCAATATTAACATGCTTTTTTCCATTGTCTATGCAAACACATGGAGAAACGTGATTAAATTCTGTGTTGGAAAGAAAATGTAAAGGAAAATAGCCATGGTGTTCTTCTCTGAAAGAGCCAGTTACCTGTTCTTCAGCGGTTCTCTGTTGTTATACCTTTCAATGCACACATTTTCTGAATTAAAGATCATGGGTACCAGCATAACAGCAAAACCTACCTGAACTATTCTGGACTTCAACAAAGATTTTTAATTTAGTATTACATTTAAGGAAAAATGATAAACTTAAACTACTTCAGTGCTGCAAGAAATCCACTAAAGCTACCCTAGAAAACACTTCCTTGTTAAAAAATGTAGGCAAAATTTTTCTAGCCTTTACATACTCTTGTTCAATTAAATATGTATAGATATACATATATGCAGTTTTGTTTCCTGTTGTAGTTATTCCTGGTAAGAAGTCAAACAAGACTGTGTTTTCTTCCTGCTGTGCATAATTTACTGTGGTGCTGAAAACATGGGATTTGGCATCTTCTTTGAACACAGCTGTGGTTACATCTCTCCTCACCATTAAAGGACTTTTGAAGGCATGAAGTTTTATTTCAAGTGCTTCAACTGTTCTCTGTAAATACTTTTATCAGCTAAATTCTGAAAATCAGTCTATTAAACAACAATAAAAGACGAGACAGATAAGGAAAAATAAAAAGTGACCGAATTTTGTAAGTTTTACAAAAAGTAATCTAGAGTCTTACTTTCACTATATGCTGTTATATCAGATTTACTCCTCTGATTAGATCTACAAACTTTGGCTTCATCCATGACATGGAATTAGTGGTGGGCAATCTATGAAAAAAGAGGAAATCAGGTGAATTTGAAAACATCCGTTTTCTGTGTGCACAGAGCACACAGAAATTTCAGTATGATGGATGAAAAGTCATACATTTGCATGTATCTTGTTTATCTCTTCTATTCAGAAGCACGCTATAGTTCTGTGTTCCTAGTTTTGTTGCATAGATTTTGGACAGATTGCAATTATGGCAACTGTCCTGATTTATGCTAATAGCCTTGCTTGGAAGTAATCTCATTTGTATCAGTGATACAAACCAATGTTCCAATAATCATTTGAATTATTGCAGGGAGATAAAGATATCCCTGAAGATATCCTCCTTCCAGCTGGATCTGTGAGGAGGAACTCACAGGTCTCAGCAATTGTATGAGGAGAAATAAAATAATTCACATGTGCCTCACACTGATTAATGGCCTGACTTTTGGATTTTAAAGGAATTTGACCTATTTTATTATCTTGCATAATATAACAATTACAGATTTATAACAATGTTTGACAAAAATGCCTGCATTTAGACTTTTTTTTTTTTTTTTTTTTTTTTTAATATTAGAAAACTGGGCAAAAATCACAGCTGCTTATGAAAAGAAAAATTATCTGAGCTAAATGGGAAGATCTATCTTCTTAACTATGGAGACAGGATCTATATCCCTCTATAATTAATAAACCTGTGGGTTTTGAGATGGGAAAGCATAGCAATCTTATTAAAAATGGACAGTTCCAGTGTGGTAGATAAAATAGGTATCTTCAAAACAGGTCCACATGGGAAGTTCAGAATTATCCTGTAATATGTTTCCATGAAATAATAGTCAGTTCCAAAAATGTGTCACCAATCCACCCCTCCTAGATAGAAATCTTGTTTTGACAATGCAGTGTTGCACTGAATGCAAAGGATGGTTACATGTCCCTGTTGATGTTATGATGGGGGTGATCTGGGAATGAGCTAGCAGAAGAAAGGCAAACCTCCATCAGAGAACTGGAGTCTGATCTTCAAAGACAAGAGAAAGACTTAATTTAATTTTTATTTCCCCTTTTGTAGTATCAGAGGGCCTGGAAGGTGGGTGCTTCATACAGACAAAAGACAGAAGATTAGAGGAATTCAACAGTATATATTTGATATATGTCCACCTATGTACTCTATCACAGTTTTTAGTTCTGTGATTTTTTTGACAGTAGCCCCTCAGCATAGCCAGGGGCTATATACACCTAGAATTAACTAGGAATGATGTATGCACATATTGCAAATGTAAAATTTCTGCAGAAGAACACAAGGTATGTTGAGTTGGAGTCAAGATTACAGCGTTTACTTGTTTTCCCTGCCCCATACAAATTAAAAAGACAGTTTTCCACAAAAAAAGCTTGGTCAGTTTTAACGACCCTGTAAGCCTACTGAAATTTTTAATAGTCAGAAACATAAGAGGTATCTGTCATTCTCATGGTGTTACGTCCAGAAATGACCTGAGGTGTTGTGTGAGGTAACGGTGAAGATAAAGCACTGAAAACCTTCCTTTTATACAAGCCTAGTGCTTAAGACTGGTCAGTAGTGCTGGTCCTCTGGGTTCCAGAGGAAGTAAATTTTTTAAAAATCAGTTCAATTTCTCAATTAAACAATCATGTTTTCCAAAGAGTCATTTGAAACATTTCCAATACACTGTTTTTGAAACCAACATCTCTGAATTAAATGTTTGTGCGTATATATGTATATACATATGTGTGTGTATATATGTGTGTGTACATGTATGTGTATAAATAGAGACATGTATATTGTAAAACTTTAATGCAGATATATCCTTTATCAGCTTTACTTGCCAGTTGTGTTTCTGGTATATTCTGGCTCCCCGTCCCGCATACTTTGACTTCCTTCTGGGTTGGAAATGAGGCTTGTGTTTAAAATGGATAAATTAAAAAACATGAAAACCCAGTTTATTTCCTAGCATCACCATGGATTGCCTTAGCAGATCTATGAGTCTCTCTGAACTAATTTCTCCAGTGCTGTAGATAGGGGATTCTCTTTTTTTCACCCAATAAAGGAGAGCTGTCTTTTGTCCCCAGTCGCACTGGCTTTGTTTCCCAAACTCATGGCAATTTCCTTTCCACCTCTTCACATGGAATAATATATTAACCTGGGCCATTCTACACCAATGTGTCTTAGAGGTTCACTCTTCACCTGCCCTACAGAGAGTAAGAGTTTGTGACAGCCCTGTTAAAGGATCTTCTTGCTCACAAGCAATAGCCCATTAACTTTTTAATTCTGATGCCCCCAGTCCAGTCCTTAATCCACAGGCTGATGAAGACAGCTATTTCATGTTTATGTTCTAGTTATTTTATCTTTTAACATCTTTTTCCTTCTACCATCTCTTCATTCCTGGGGATATTTTAGGTTTCTCGTCTTGGGAACAAACACAACACTTTACACAACTTTAAAAAGTTTTAAGAATATTAATTTTCTTTTTAAAAAGCACTGATAAAGTCATGTCAGGTGGTATCTTGGACCTGATATCCATTTCTCTTCACAAGTAATCTGTGCTTACATAAAAGTCTTCTGGGGGTTTTCTTCCTCTTTTGTTTTCCCCTCTGATTGGTACCAGAGGACAGCCATAGAATCTGGGTTTTTTACACTAAGACCTCTTCGTACTGCTTGGACTATGTAGCAGAGATTTTATGATGAATGTGAACATGAAGTACTTACCAGAAGATATCTCGGGTTCATAATGAACAACCTATTACCGTGAGATTTTAATGACATAAGACTGCTTTTCGTTTGAGATGATTGTAAAATGTTGCAAAAAATTAACAGCATTAGGAAAGGAGTGGTGAAAGCTTTTGCTACATATATGATGATTTTAATAGAAGTTATTTAATGTCTTCCTCCCCTCCTCCATTCAAAGGTAAAATAAACAACTTTGAATGAAAATTACCTCATCATTTGACATTTGAAGCTGAACACTGTTTCACAACAAGAGCAGACATCCCCTGTGCCAGACTATGAGCTCAGCCCCTGTTGCATGAAACAAGAGCTCAGGGGCTGGACTGGTCACTGAATCAGGAAAACCGTTCTGGTTTGACTGGGAAAGCCATGGAATGGGGGTTCAAGGGCAACAATGCCATATGCTTCCTTTCTGAAGCTTTGGGCACCTGTGCTCTAGCAACTTGTATTTCTTTTGATCACTCTGATGATTTAACCATGCTTCATCTTCTCTTTTTCCCAACTATCTCCCCCTATCTGAAAATACAGATCATATATCATTTGGCTACCATTTCTTTTAAATCCTGGCTTTATTAAAGCTGACACTACATGCTCTTTAAGTGAAAGTAGCTCTGAATCAATCTTAACTCCCTCACTCCCCAAATGCCTGGGCAGGATAAAGGTGTTTGGGGTTTTGGTTGTGTCTTGTGTTTAGCCCACTGGCTTGGGTCAGTGATAGCTAAGGTTGCAGCTACTATGGACAAATGTACTTACTATAAGATAAAGGGAAAGAAAAGAAAGAAAAGAAAGAAAAGAAAGAAAAGAAAGAAAGAAAGAAAGAAAGAAAAAGAAAGAAAGAAAGAAAGAAAGAAAGAAAGAAAGAAAGAAAGAAAGAAAGAAAGAAAGAAAGAAAGAAAGAAAGAAAGAAAGAAAGAAAAAGAAAGCTTTAGTGGTTTATTTGGAGGCTTGGATTGTGGAGGGGAGGGGTAAGAAAGCAAATATGTACGCTACTGTGTTCATGAAAAAGAAACAAATGGCATACAAAATTCCTCTATTCTGTGCAGGCAGGGCAAGGCCAGAATAAATATTAGCATTAGGTAACCCGAACAGATGTTTCTCATGAAGTTGATGTTAGTTGAGGATTGGTCATGTCAAAAGGTATATGAACTTGTGAACATACCAGTATACTGAAACCTAATTTAATGTGACACACTTCTGCATACCTGGAGATAATATCTGTGTGCTTCCAGCAGAAAGAAAAAAAAAAAAAAGGACCTGTTCTACATTTGCACCCTTTTTCCCTGTGGTACTCGCAGTCTTCCTGTCATTCTGATTTATTCTGTCATAAAAGCTTCCTAGAAGGCCTGTGTGTCTTCTGTTATTTAATGGTAATAAAAGTATAAGGAAAGCAAATAGCACCATCAGACTTCAGCAGGTATCCAGAAGAAAATGACAACCAGATATGTTGCAAAGCTATTTGAACACCTCAGTGCTGCTGCGGCCACCTGTCCTTGTGCACTATCACATTGCTACTAGATTAATGCCAACCTGGTACTGCAGCGTACCTACATGTACTTCTGCTCCCAAGCACCCCCTACACAGGCACACTCAGGTGAGCTGTACTTCACTGCAACAGGGACTCAGGCTGACTGACATTTAGAGCAGAACAGGAAATGGGTTCATAAGGCATTTATTAAGTATTTAGCCCTGCACATACAGAGAAGAAGGTAGACTATTTTTGTAGGAAAGGAAGCAAAGTTCACAGTAGTAATTCTTACTCTCTCTCACAGCAGTTTAGGTCTGCGTAACCCCACAAACTTTATTTGAATTTAGTCTCCTTTTTATTCTTTAGAGTGAGTTTTCTTTCACACAGTGAAAACCTTAGCTGGGTGTTGCAATTCTTCCAGTTCCTGCCAGCAGGATTAAGTGTTCTCTTCAGGCAAAACTTAAACTGGGGCCAAAAAAACAAACACCC
>NW_020799143.1:5708665-5718004 GCF_003259725.1 Athene cunicularia | reverse complement strand
CCCCGAACCTCAATCCTATGGGCTAGCTGCTCATGATATAGCATTTCTACATGATCTTGTGCTCTCAGAAATACTTTCTATTCAGATACAAGAGGTTCCTTAATAGTGATCTTCTTTCAGTAGCTGGGTGCAACACCACTAGCCTTGTTAGAGGTGGAGAAAACATCTCTGAAGCTAAAACTTATAACTGAACATTAGTTAATGAGCAAAGATTTAGCTATAGATTCGTCAATGATCTTAACTTCTTGTGGCCAGCAATTTGACTGTAGTTGGAAAAACAGTCTAAAATTTTTCATTTCCTTGTCCACAAGCCCTCTCCAGTAGCCTGACTTAAAGCCCAGTAAAACCCACAGAAGCCTTTTTTAAGCACACAGCAGATCACACTCCAAGTGCAATCAGGTTTCTGTCCAGGGCAGTGCAATTTCTAGGACGACTCTATTCACTGGACTATTCAGTGGGTTTAAAGATGAGATAAGCCAAGGGAGCAGTTCCCCAACAGCATTGTCCCATGCAGTATATCTGATCTCAGTTTTGGGAAGAAGTAACTATAATGCTGTGACACTCACCCACACATCACACTGTGTCAGCCTGATAAAGTGGCACTTCATCCTTTCTCAGCTGTATCTGTTACAATTGTGTCTCTTACTTGCTCTTTCAAGTAATAAGCGATAGGCAACTTCAGGTCTAACAGCCTTTCCCAAACAGTTGCAACTAGTGATGAGAAATTAATTAAAAATAATCCTTTATGTTGCTATTTGAACTAATTAATCCTTTTGTTTTTCTGTATTTCACTACCAGGTGGAATGATAGGTTATCTTCACTCTGATATAATTCCACAAACAATTAAAACATGAATCTAAAGGCAGAATAATCTCTGCTGGCAACAGAAAGCTGTGTTTGGCTTCCCTTCTCCTTATAAAAATGGAGCAATGATTTCAAGTAACTCTTAATGGATGTCACATTTTGGAAAGAAAAACTTTTCCATCAACATATTTTATTTTTGAAGCCAAAATATATTAAGGAAAAAGACAATATAAAACCCCCTGTTTTAATATGCTTCTTTCATTAAGGCATAAGAAAACAGCTTGTTTTTTTCAACAACATGAAAACCTCCTTGGTTAGTGCCACATCTTCACACAGTTTTTGGAAGTCTCCCCACAGGAAGCTACAGCAAAGGTCTGATTCCCATTCTAATCCCTCTGCACAATGTTGAAACCTTACCATTTTACTGTCTTTGGCAGGGATCTTCTACTCTGGGAATTTAGTTCCCTGGAAGCTGGCTTGCAAACATATAGGGCACTGTTGATTCTGCCCAGCATGTTCATACACCAGTGAGCAAGGGATGCCTCCTCTGGTTCCCTAGAGGGTCCCTGGAGCTCACCCCTCTCCACAGTTAACTACAGAAATGCCTAGATCTAACATGAATATCACTTAGTGGATGATGTTTTTCCATGCCTTGCCAGTATCCAGTTCCTTCCGTGCCACACTATGAGAACACCTCAGAGCTTCAAAGTCAGAGTAGTCATCTGAAGTTGAAACTCAAAACCAAAATGAGAGTAAGCAAAAGAAATAATTTTGAAAAAGAAAATAAAACCTCAACCCAGATACAGTTGCTCAGATTCTTCATTTGAAGAAATATGCTATGCTTTAAAAGCATACAATGACCTCAGGGCCAGGTCCTGGGCAACTTCCAAAGATACTAGATGTTATTTTAAAACCAGTTTCTTCTCTCCACACCTGAATGCTGTGTCACAGGACACTTATACATTGATTTCAGTCCTGTGAATATTTGACGAGAAATCAGACAACTTTAAAAAAAAATCACACCCCTAGAGAAAATCTGTTTCCTGAATATCTATTATTCTTATGTTCAAATGAGACATTGACCAGTTCTAAGACTCAGCACTTTACCCTCTTCCCTCTGCAGTGCAGCAAAGGAATCATTATAGTATGGGGTTGTAAAACAGATTTGATTTGTTCATGCTTAAATTCTGAATATTTCTACTGATTGAGAGAGTCGTAGTCTTCTGAATGCAGTTGTATTGTTTTGAGGGATTATGGTAGAAATATACCCAAAGTTCAAACAAATATACATGTCAAGCTTCACAGCTCTAGGAAAACAGATTTTATTATATATGCCACTAAATATTTAAGCAGTAAGGCAATATAAACACATACGTTATTTTCTCAAATTTACACTGCAGCATTGGTGCTCTTTAGAGGAGTGTAAACAGAAACCTTGTTTGCTACTCTACCTCATCACAATATCATAATTCACTGTCCTGGTTCAGCTAGGATAGAGTTAAGTTTCTCCTAAGCAGGGGGAAGGGATCTCCAGCCGGGTTATTCATACCATGCTGATATCAGGTCTGGCGTGGCAGCGCGGGAAGCTTTCTTTGTGGCTTTGGTCACAGGAAGCATGCATGGAGGGCTGGCTGTGTTTGCTGCGGTATTTCTCTGTATATCTTTTGTCTTGCTCACTGTTATTACTGTTTATTGTTGTTATTGCTATTGTTGCTATTGTTGTTCAGATTATTTATTACACTGTTGTATTAAATCTTTCCTTATTTCAACCCCAGGGTTTGTGCCTCACTTCCAACCCTGACCGGCTGAGGGTGGTGGAGGGACAACGGCAATGTGATCTCCGGTCCCAGCAGGGCTTAAACCACCACATTCACAAAGAAACCCTTTAGAGCAACTGCTAAAAGCAGATGAGGTAATGACTTATGACACACATGCATGAGGCCTGATTTTCTCCCTCCAGCAGAAGTATTTACCTGCCGACCCCTGCTTTAATGAAAATCCAGTACATCTGATTGAGATCTGACGCCAGAGGAATTGTCTGGTAAGTGATTCAGGGAAACCTTGCAAAATTTCCTTTAGTCTACTCTGCCCTGAAGCTGGGGTCATCTTAGTGCAGAAAAATCAATTGTTTTCCAGGTTTCTAGACCGTTAGGAACACAAAACTGCTATACAGATGCTCCACTTTCATCAGAGACACCAAAGGCTGCAAGGAAGCCTTGGTAGCTCTTTTCAAGAAGAATGATGTAACTTGAAGGGAGGAAGGGCTACTGAAAATGTAGCTGAGCCTGTCCCAGGCTTAGCCTTTACCTTCATTGAACATGCTACTCACCTCCATGGCACCATCCCATGTATATTTTTAAGCACCTCCTCAGCAAAAGCATACTAAAAAGTGAAACACTTTTATGAACCTCAAAGGATGAAAGAGAACAAAAACATAAGATTTTTTGCAAAGGAGTTAAGTGTTCAGTTGGGATTTAACTAGTTACTTCCCTTCCAAGGCATGATACACATGAGAAAGTTAAAGAAACACCCTTCAGTGAACTCTGCATATGACCTCAGTTGTTTCATGTGAAAATCTGCTCCTATTTGAGATTGCATGTTGGGATTCCCTGGATGCAGCAGACCACCTACCTCCTCCCACGACAAACTGCAAACAAACCTGTCACCCAGACAGCCGTTACTTAGCACACGGGCTGCTTGTACCTAGTCACAGAGCCATCACCTTCAGTCTTGAACATTATGATTTATTTATCACTGTTGTGGAGGACTCTTCATGCACTTAGTTTAGCAGCATGGTTATTTACAGATCAGCGACTTTCATATTTGTGAGACATGTTTGTTAGTAAACAGAATTAGGTTTATTAACAAAGGAACCCTGGCACTTAGGGCACACTGCTTTTATTTAAAATATTTCGATCTCTTAATTTTATTTTTTTTTTTTTTAATATCCGTTTAAATGTTAAACTACTGTAATATCCTGTTAAGGAAAAAAATAATAGAAGCATACTGTAACTTTAAACTATTCCTGATTGTAAGCCAAGGAGCGCCCTGTTAAAATGGGTAGTTCCATCTCTGCAGAGAAAACATTCAGGAGGTGGAAAACCAGAGCTGTTCACTGGGGACTGGTGTCTGTAACAGGCTGATGATCATCTGTGTCAACTCTAAATCCCAGCAGGTGGATACAGCACCTTCCAGTAGACAGCTGGCACTTCTGTTAAATATTTTGTGGCAATACGTGAATGCAGAGATGACCACAAGAATGCACTACACATGCTGTGCTGAGATCTGATTTAACTGTCTGAAGCCAAGAGAATCTCCACAGAGACTGCTGAGGACATGTGCTGCATAAAGTGGCTTTTGACTACTCCATGAGTCAGAGGAAAACCCAGGATGCTCATTATAAAGGTCACATCTAAAAATGGATTTCCACATTCCCTCTTTCACTTTCCTTTCTTGGTCCAGTCAGTAAAGCTGCTCCCTCTGCCCAAGGCTCCACACGATGCCATCACCCTTGTGCCTTCTCAACCCTGTTGTCAGGAATATCCCCCAACCTGCTGCCATCAGCAGATAAGGGATCTGAGAGGAAAGCGCTGCACTAACAGCAACCACACAGTGACCTGAAATGCATGGGGCTCATTAGCAGTTCCATTGTGTTTCCATGCTAAGGCTATCTCCAGGGCAGAGCTGTAGGGCAGAATCTCCTTGGTAATCTGAACTACAGCTGCAAGGGAAAGTGCTATTATGTGTATAACCCAGGATCCAGCGGCATGCCCCTGCCTTTTCCAATTGTTTGTTCACTTAGTTTACACAGGATCTGTGGGATCCCTGGAAAATACATTAAGACATACATTTTGGGACTGGGGTGAAAGTTTGGGTATACAGCTCATATCATTAAGAAGCTGGCTACGTTTTGGCCTAATCCCAGACTACCTTCTAGTTTGTGCAACAAGATCCAGCCTAACATTATTGCTCTCATTCTCCAGTTTTTTCCTCTTCTCACCAGATCTTCAGGTTGCAAGAGGCACTGCAAGAGGCTCTGCACAGTTTTCAGGGGTGTTATCTAGCATACTCAAGCTGAAGCCATGCAGGGTAATTTGTGTTATATCAATTACATGCCAAGGATATTCCTCTGAGAGGAACTGAGACAGTCAACAACCAACAAGGCACTTTACAAGGGAGGGATTGTAACCTGGACCAAAAATTTGCCTTCATTAGAGCCCTCTTCTCAAGCTTACAATATAACAGAAGCTACAGCTTCAGCCACTCTCTCTCAGTGCAATTGCTCC
Source organism: Athene cunicularia (assembly GCF_003259725.1). Taxonomy (NCBI): domain Eukaryota; kingdom Metazoa; phylum Chordata; class Aves; order Strigiformes; family Strigidae; genus Athene; species Athene cunicularia. The sequence continues at coordinate 5,712,914 of NW_020799143.1, read as the reverse complement.
ATGTTCTCTTCTCACACAGAGGTAAGGACAGGCTTTTGCTACAGAGCTGCACAGGTCTCCTCATGCTAGGTGAATAAGGGATCCAGACTGTCATGGATGAGTACAGAAACAGTAACAGGGCAATGGGGATATATCACCAGCAAACTGAAACATGCACTTAAGCCTGGGTGCTGATCTCCTAACCATCACCTTAGTTCAACACAGCTGAAGTGGGTTCAGCCCTATTTCTTTTTTTTTTCTCATTGAGCCCTCTTTCATCCTTCTATCTCAGCTGTTGTTGGCTCTGCTGTTGCTGAATTCTATATCCAGACTGCTGACTACCCTGCAGAAGAGGGAGCAAGGGAAGGAACTGAGGTGACCCCTTAATATTGAGATATGCTTTTGCCATGAATGTGACAGAAGAAAATGAACTTGCAAGAATCAGTGAATGTGAATGATATGTATTAATTTGTTTCCCATATACAGACCCTGAATAAAACATTCCCAGGTATCTCCCATAATTAAAGATACTTGTCCTTGAAGAAATCAGCTTACTAATTAAGGCTGAGAAGTAAAATATCCCAACTGCAGGGAACTTCCTTCAGTCCAAGGGACTCTGTATTTATTTTTCTTGGAGAAGAAAACTTTCTGCATGTTAACTATTTGTAACTTGAAGTAAGGATTCCTCTCCGTCTAGTAACATACACATAGTAAAAGCAGTAGGATCACCATAAGTGAATAGGTTTTTAATAGCATCTCAGACGTTTATTTTTTAAAAAAAAGTTTGTCAGACCACAGCAACAATATACTGCAGAAGTCTGTTTTGCTTAACATACTAACAGCATGCCTCAAACTTCATTTTTAGCCAAAGAAAGGGAAGAGACTGCTATATATGAGTGGTATGTGGACTGGGTTTTTCCTCAGCATTACCAGAATAATTTTCAGACCACAACCACCTTACAACTCTAGCACACCATTTTAAACAGACACTCCAATAACATAAAAAATGGTAGGCCACATTGTGAATTCCATACAGTTTTACTAGCTGAAGATGTCATCCAAATTCAATATGTATTTCAGTCTGTTTATCTAAGACAGGTTACAGCTTGACAGAACCTTGCCAAGTCTGTCAAGTGGTGGAATCTAAATATTTTTGCTATGATGATTAAGACCACTAACATATCCTCACTTGCTAATAGTTTCTTAAATTTCATTTTATTAAATATATATGGCAGGGAATAATCCTTCATTGGCAATGGAAGTGACATGAAGAACTATTACTTTAAGATCCTCTTCATCTCCCATTTCCATGATTCCAAATGGATATCATTTTAATCTATTGGAGAGTGCATACTGTAGCTGATAATAACCTTGTGTTATTTTTTGCTGGGGGCAAAAATCAATCAACAAAAATACTTCCCATATTGATTTTATAACTTAGTTATAAATCTCTGGGGAGAAATGAAGAATAAAAAGAGAAATAAAACGATACATGAAGTAAACACTAAAAGCCTCCATCTAGGATCAATGATTCAGCAAAGGGACATTGTTTTACCTACTCAGTCAAACCATTAATCACAACAGAAATGTTTGCTATGTATAATGGAGGAAAACTAGCAGTTGCTTAGGTCATCACTAGAGATTTTCTTACTATATAATAAATATAGTACCTTGCCTTTCCAGATTTCTAGACGTGTAGTAATACATGCATCAGAAAGACAGTGGAACCTCATATTCACTGCCTGTTTTATCTGATCAACACAGGTTTGAAACTGATCTGTTAGAATCACAGTCTGTCCAGCAGTGTTAAACATTTATACACTCCTATATTTAGGTTGCAGAAGGATTTTTCAGTTACATGGTTTAATTCAACTACTGCAAAGGAGATGGCCCATTTTGACCTAGAGAACATGTGACCTTCCTAGGCACAGCCCCACTTGAGTAAGCTCAGTGCTTGCCATCAAATGAACCTTTTTCAATATCAATGAACATTTCTTCACAGCTAAAACTCATCTCAAGTTGTGGATTTACTTCCTGTGAGCAAACCTTTCAAAGCCATAGGTGTAATTACAGTTGCAGAATTCAAAACATTTGTCTTTTTCTTTTCTGACCAAGTGGAGGAACAATTGGGTAAAAGCTTGCAATTACTGACTAATTATATTTCAGGTTTTATTTATTTAATCTTGCCTTTACACAGAAAGTCTTCCTGAACTTCACAGAAGATATTAACAGTTAGCTTCTTGACTTCAAGCTTCAAAAGACTGTAACCTGATTTCAAATGTGTGCAAATAAACAACCGGTTATCCCTGCTGACCTCTAGTCATTACCTCTGATTACTTAACACTGTTGGGAAAATTATCTGTTTATTTGGGTATTTTAGTTGGGATTTAGATGCCAAAATTTTATCTTTCTTAGTAAAAAATATTGCAACAAATGAAGTACAGTAACATTTATGCCAATTTCCCTTCGGAGGCACAGATGAAAAGAAGTTGTTTTTGTAAAGCAAATGCTTGGGTTTGGGTTGGGTTGGTTTTTTGTTGTTTTTTTTGGGGGGCGGTGTTGTGGTGGTGGCTTTGTTTTGATTTGTTTTACATATGTATAAGCAAATAAGACCAGTGTCTGTTGGAAGAAACCAGGATCATTCCTGTTGGTGCAATGCCAATTAAGAAGTCTGCAGTGCAGACCAGTACAAAGAACCACTTTGTACACCACAAAACCGCTCCTTCAGAAGGAAACAAGCATGTGCATCTTCCTACAAGTTACCGCTTCCAAAGGCAGTGTCCTCAGAGAAAGACTAGGCACTCCCTGTGGCCGCCCTGCAATGTACAGTGGCTTCGTGGAGCGGTATGTGATAACATCTTCCCTCATGTCACCTGGCTTTCTGCAGAGCTCTCTGCTGAGCTCTCTGCTGGAGTCCTGCCACACTGTCAGAGCAGAATTCCCAGTATCTCCCTCTCCAGTGCGACTACACAGAATTATAGCCTGATACTTCCTTCAAAGATGTCTATGTTAATGTGAAAGCTAATTTTCCATCTTACAGCAGATATATTTGTTAATAATAGCTTATTATGGCTATATGTGGAGTTGATTTGGAGGTGTGTGTCTTTTTGTATTTTTTTGTTTGTTTGGTTTGTTTTTTTTTTTTTTCTTTCCTTTCCTACACTGTTTTTCTTCAGTATTTTCCTACTGAAAATTCTGAAATAATTATATGTCGAAAGTCAGGACAAGAAAATTTTATGCTAGACAAAAGAAATTTTAAAGAATGATTTATTTTTTCTTGCCACGTATGAAATGTCAAAAGGAAAAGAAATGTAATAAAAAGGAAAAATGAGTATTTATCCTCAGAATCACTGAAACCCATTGTGCTCGTCTGGACAGCAAGAATGGGGGAGACCTGCCTGTCTGCAGGCACCCCGTGTTGTGCTCCACATTTTACAGGGAATGTAATGAGCCAGGTATGTGCCTTTCGGGAATATATATGCAGGAAAGAGATTAAAAAGCAGAGAGCACTGAGCATCCGTCCAGCTCTATGAGGCTAAATGTAACACAAAGTTCATGAAAGCAGACAGCTTCCAGTTTAGTAACTGGTCAGAGTGAACACCCGCCTTTCTCTCTGGGAGCCAGGATCTGCCTAGCAGAGACATGTGGTCCAGACAGTGCAAGCACACCCTGTGCTGGGCAGTGCTCTCCCCCAGCACGAGCTGCACAATGTCTTTGCTCTTCTCTCTGTGTTTGTTGGAGTCTAGAATCACAGTTTTTGCAGGTAAAGGAAAGTTTCTAGGTTCTGCTGATCTGCAAGTCACCTCATGTTTAATACCTTGATATAGACAGTGGAAAGCAGAGACCAGTTTTCATGTTGGCTGATTTTGGAGACTCCCTTGCAAGACCAGAGGTCTGAATATTTTTGGTTATATTTGCCTTCTCCTCTGTAAGCAGTTGATGTACTGCCACTTGCAATGCTGATCAAAACATGAGCACCTAAGAGCAGCTAGCTAGGTTTACATTAAAAAATTATACGTATTCCCTGAAAATGAGTCAATTCACTGTGACACTGTGTCAATGAACGTTTTTAAATATCAGATTAGTTTCAAAGAAAAATCTCTGCTTTTCAGACTGACTAATCCTGTATAATTTTGTATGCTGTATAAGCCTTGATTTAAAAGAAGGTGTCAAGTATTGAAAGTGTTTCTATCATGATTTCAAGTAAAGCTTTAAATTAGCATAAAAATGTGTAAAAAGGTTTGGAATTTTCAACCAAGGCCTTTCCCCC